>NW_011889314.1:37805-41702 GCF_000151845.1 Pteropus vampyrus
CCATCTTCCCCATGCTACACTTTACATCTCCATGTCTATTCTGCAACTATCCATTTTACCTCTTCAGTCCTTTGCATTTTTTATCCCCCCAAAACCTCTCCCATCTGGTATTCCTCTAAATATTCTCTGTATTTATGAGTTTTTCTGCTTTTGTTTTTGATTTTGTTCTTTAGATTTCATATATATGTGAAATCACGAGATATTTTGTCTTTCTCTATCTGACCCATTTCATTCAGTGCAATACCATCTAGGTCCATCAAGGCAAGATCTTTTTCTATCCCCCTCCTTTTAGTCTGCGTGTGTCTTTTAATCTGAAGTGAGTCTCTTGTAGGCAGCATATGTAGGGATCTTTCTTATCCATTCAGCCACTCTATCTTTTGGTTGGAGCCCTCAATTTTTTTCCATTTGAGGTACTTGTTGATAGGAATGTAGTTATTATCATTCTTTATTCATGTTTTTTGATATATGTTTTTTCTTCTTGAAGAAGTTCCTTCAACATTCCCTGAAAAACTGGCTAGGTTGTTGATAAATTCTTTTAGCTTATTTTTGTCTGGGAAGCTCTTTATCTGTCCTTCGACTCTAAATGATAGCCTTGCTGGATGAAGTATTCTTGGTTGTAGATCCTGGGTTTTCATCATGTTGAATATTTTGTGCCAAGCTCTTCTGTCCTGCACAGTTTCTTTTGAGAAATCAGCTGCTGGTCTTATAGGTGTTCTCTTATAGGTAACTATCTGCTTTTCTTTTGCTGCTTTTAAGATTCTCTCTTTGTATTTCATCTTTGGCATTTTAATTATAATGTGTCTTGTTGTAAGCCTCTTTGAGTTCCCGATTTTTGAGACTTTCTGAGTATTCCTGGGGTTGTATGTCTATTTCCTTCACCAGGTTGTGGAAGTTTCCCATCATTATTTCTTCAAATATATATTCTATTTCTTGTTTTCCCTTCTTTAGGTACCCCTAAGATGTGAATGTTCTTACTCTTAATTTTGTTGCATAGGCTCCTTAAATTATTACTATAGTCTTGGTTACTTTTTTCTTGCCATTCTGATTGGGTGTTTTGGCTTCTCCATCCTCTATACTGATCCTCTTCTTCCTCCATTCTGTTGATTCTTTCTAAGAAACTCTTCATCTCAGATAATGTATTCTTCATTTCTGTCTGGTTCCCTTTTATAATTTCCATTTCCATGTTTTTTTTTTTTACCTCTTTGTAAAAGTTCTCACTGAGTTCATCTATACTTCCTCTAAGTTTATTGATCATCTTTATAACCAGTGTTTTGAACTCTGCATCTGTTAGATTACTTGAGTCCATTATTCCTGGATCTCTGTTCATTCTCTCATATGGTTTCTGCTTCTTTGTCTTCCCATTTTGGCTGCCTTTCTGTGTCTGTTTCTATGTACTAAGTAAGGCTCCTAAGTCTCCTGGTCTTATTAGTATGGCTTTGTGTAGTAGGCGTCCAGTGGAACAACCCTGAGAGGGGTTCAGTTGCAGTCCCAGACTGTGCTACTCTGGAGCCACCTGTTAAGATTGAGCAAGCAATCCACAGATGCTATACTTATAGCTGCCTCAAGAGGCCACACCAAGAAACCAAGGCCAGCTGCCACCAGTGTGGGTCTTGGAGCTGGCTCAGTGAGGAACACTGAACTCACTAAGGATATAAGTGGATGTGGTTTGGGTGGGGCCATAAGTTGGGGGAGGAGGAGTTTCAGGGAATCCTCTGAGAAGAGAGACCTCAGCTATGGCAGTGCTGCCTCTGCACACTGGGAGAGGGAGAGCTCAACAGAAGAGCAATGGATACCACAGGCACTTATGTCTAGTAGAAAGCCTTGCCTCTGGCCCTTGTTCCAACGACTCACTGTTCCCTCGTAAGTCCCTGATGCCCCACAAGCAGCTGACCCGGTACTGGTGCTCAGAGAGAAGAAGTACATCACTGGGAAAGAGCAGTTGAAGATAGCTCCTTTAAGAGACATCTGCAGCTGCCATAGCCTCTGTTCCACTTAGTCACTGGGGACCTGACATCCTCATGTCTTTGCTCCCTTCTACCTTATACTATTGCAGGTTGATTTTTTATTTCTCCTCCTAGTTGTTATATTTCTGTTCCTCTTGATCCCTGGTGACTCTGCTTGCTGTTTGCTTGTGTTTCCGTCATAACTTTGATGTGGCTTCTATCATCTATGCCATTTTTCAGGATGGTTTTAATTTGGATAACTAAAGCAGTATGAATGTTATAACCTATTATTAAGTAGAAGGATATAATCATAACATATTGAAATATCTTTTAGGTATGAAATTTTTATGTTGTCTGCTAATACTATTTTATTTTCTTATTCATTTATTTCATGTATTGAGCACTATTATGGACAAGTGAAAGAAAGGGCAGTAAAATGAACATTTACTGAATATTTACATATTAAAACCTCCACACTACATACACGATTACAAAACTTCAATTTTTTTATACCTAGCTCTCACTCTGAGAATTTAGTATTATTAACTGAAGTTCCAAAGTTAACATAACTTGCCTGGCATAGTTTTGTTAGTGGCTGAATCCTGGTATAGATCTTGGTTTTCTGAATCCAAAGACCATATTTGTTCCACTGTGCTATGTTGCTTCTATAAATAAAATGAAAATTCCAAGTTAATGTGGTAAGTCCTGTAGTAGAGGTCTGACCAAAATGCTTTTCATTACACCTGGATGTTCTGCATTGTTTTATGCTTCTCAGATCATGTGTTAGGTACTCTATGGCCATGCTTCTCAAATTAACTTAGTGAAAAACCAATTGTTTTCCCTCAATCCGTCATGAATTGGAACAATAGTAAATACAAAATGACATACTTGGATTTTTCTGTGAAGTAAATTGCTAGAGAAGATTATAAACACCCTCAATTTCTGTACCTAGCATGATGCAAACTGGTAACAGACAATTTATGGACTTGTCTTCTGCATGGGCCACTTTTTCATTGCTTCAGGGAATCCAGATAGGAATAAATCATAATCCTTGCTTTCAAGAAGGTTACAGTCTAGTTAGTAAGTTAAAACTATACTCAGTTTAATAAAATCCCAGAGATAGTAAAATAAATGCTGGTAATATAAAGCGAGACCTCACAGAAAATGTTAAGATTTAATGAACCTTGAAGATAAAGATGTTCCAGAAGTAGGAAGTCAGGAAAAAGCATCTGTTTGCCAGAATAAGGCTTATGGTCATGGTAGTGGATGAAATCATTGAAGAGTGGTGAAGAGTCTGTGAGATTGGAGTCAGGCTATTTTAGCCTTGAACCAAAAATCAAAAGAATTTGGGATTGAATTTCTATTATCCATGTTGACCAATCTTGTGTCTCATGAACAATATCATAGTGTCCACCCTCGGAGGAAGTATAGGGGTATTAAATTCAGAGAAAACCTGGATGTTACACTAGTAATAATAAATATTAGTAATAATAAGTTCAGACTCCATAGCTGAGGAAAACACTTAAGTAATATTTGAAATAAATATGTTTTCAGAGGTGGGGAATGAGAAGAAAAAAGAAGGATCTGTCAGATTTATAGGCTTGCAAGAGATTGCAATAGTGTTAGTTCTATGTGACTGAAATAGGAAATTAGTTCTGAAGCAAAAATCAAAAGATTGGAGGTTGAATTCCTGTTACTCATGTTGACCATCTTGTATCTCACGAGTACTATCATGGGATCAGCTCCGGGAGAAACAGAAGGTATTAAATAAAGAGACAACGTTGTGGTAGAGAACAACTCCATATGAAAGCCGCCGATTTTTTTGTGATCACATTTCAGAGGACCTCAGCGAATCAGGTCAGTTTTATTGCTAAATTAAAGAAAAGATTTCAAAACTTTGATATCTCTCTAATTTATTACCTAACTATCATAATTTACATTTTCAGGTAGCAAT
>NW_011889314.1:41752-43607 GCF_000151845.1 Pteropus vampyrus
ATTCCCTGAAAAACTGGCTAGGTTGTTGATAAATTCTTTTAGCTTATTTTTGTCTGGGAAGCTCTTTATCTGTCCTTCGACTCTAAATGATAGCCTTGCTGGATAAAGTATTCTTGGTTGTAGATCCTGGGTTTTCATCATGTTGAATATTTTGTGCCAAACCCTTCTGTCCTGCACAGTTTCTTTTGAGAAATCAACTGCTGATCTTATGGGTGTTCTCTTATAGGTAACTATCTGCTTTTCTCTTGCTGCTTTTAAGATTCTCTCTTTGTATTTCATCTTTGGCATTTTAATTATAATGTGTCTTGTTGTAAGCCTCTTTGAGTTCCCGATTTTTGAGACTTTCTGAGCTTCATGTGGTTGTATGTCTATTTCCTTCACCAGGTTGTGGAAGTTTCCCATCATCATTTCTTCAAATATATATTCGATTTCTTGTTTTCCCTTTAGGTACCCCTAAGATGTGAATGTTCTTACTCTTAATTTTGTTGCATAGGCTCCTTAAATTATTACTATAGTCTTGGTTACATTTTTCTTGCCATTCTGATTGGGTGTTTTTGGCTTCTCCATCCTCTATACTGATCCTCTTCTTCCTCCATTCTGTTGATTCTTTCTAAGATACTCTTCATCTCAGATAATGTATTCTTCATTTCTGTCTGGTTCCCTTTTATAATTTCCATTTCCATGGGTTTTTTTTTTTTTACCTCTTTGTAAAAGTTCTCACTGAGTTCATCTATACTTCCCCTAAATTTATTGATCATCTTTATAACCAGTGTTTTGAACTCTGCATCTGTTAGATTACTTGAGTCCATTATTCCTGGATCTCTGTTCATTCTCTCATATGGTTTCTGCTTCTTTGTCTTCCCATTTTGGCTGCCTTTCTGTGTCTGTTTCTATGTACTAAGTAAAGCTCCTAAGTCTCCTGGTCTTATTAGTATGGCTTTGTGTAGTAGGTGTCCAGTGGAACAATCTTGAGAGGGGTTCAGTTGCAGCCCCAGACTGTGCTACTCTGGAGCCACCTGTTAAGATTGAGCAAGCAATCCACAGATGCTATACTTATAGCTGCCTCAAGAGGCCACACCAGAAACCAAGGCCAGCTGTCACCAGTGTGGGCCTTGGAGCTGGCTCAGTGAGGAACACTGAACTCACTAAGGATACAAGTGGATGTGGTTTGGGTGGGGCCATAAGTTGGGGGAGGAGGAGTTTCAGGGAATCCTCTGAGCAGAGCGACCTCTGTTATCCAGTTTGATATCTCAGCTATGGCAGTGCTGCCTCTGCACACTGGGAGAGGGAGAGCTCAACAGAAGAGCAATGGATACCACAGGCATTTATGTCTGGTAGAAAGCCTTGCCTCTGGCCCTTGCTCCAATGACTCACTGTTCCCTCGTAAGTCCCTGATGCCCCACAAGCAGCTGACCCAGTGCTGGTGCTCAGAGAGAGCAAGTACATCACTGGGAAAGAGCAGTTGAAGACAGCTCCTTTAAGAGACGTCTGCAGCTACCATAGCCTCTGTTCCACTTAGTCACTGGGGACCTGACATCCTCATGTCTTTGCCCCCTCCTACCTTATACTATTGCAGGTTGATTTTTTATTTTTCCTCCTAGTTGTAATATTTCTGTTCCTCTTGATCCTTGGTGACTTTGCTTGCTGTTTGCTTGTGTTTCTGTCATAACTTTGATGTGGCCTCTATCATCTATGCCATTTTTCAGGATGGTATTAATTTGGATAACTAAAGCAGTATGAATGTTATAACCTATTATTAAATAGAAGGAGATAATCATAACATATTGAAATATCTTTTAGGTATGAAATTTTTATGTTGTCTGCTAATACTATTTTATTTTCTTATTCATTTATT
>NW_011889314.1:46307-48059 GCF_000151845.1 Pteropus vampyrus
GATGGTTAAACTCTGAGGAAAGCTTTTGTTTGTTCTACTTCAATTTGATCATACACACTGATATTGAGTCCAATTTTTTCTCTCACTCAAGAGGGAGGGACATTTACTTTTAGAAAGAGAGAGTTACATATAAAGTATTTGTTAAGCAAAGATTGTAATTTCCAGTCTAAACTCCTAAGGAATAATATTTTTATATAATAATTTTTACAACCATATAGACGGTAGTCCCCTTTAAGGTCATAGAACATGAATAAGTATCTGTAATCCATCCTAATCCAGTATAACTTCATCTTAAGTGGTTACATTTGCAAACTCCCTGTTTCCAAATATGGTCACATTCAGAGGTATTGGGCATTGGATTTGAACATATTTATTTGGTGGGCACAAATCAACCCATAACAATAGTGTAGAGAACCAGGACAGTTGTGGTATAGCTACCTATTAATCAGAGTGAAAATATATTGAATTAAACAGTAGGAGGACCTTTACTCTTTCATAGGCAATTAACTATATTTTCATAATCATAAAGAATGTAAACTCAACATAAGACAGTTATTTTTGTAAGCTAAAATTCTGCTAACTCAAAAGGTTACACAGAAGGTAAAGAATAACGTTTACAGCTTTTGTCAGGCGGAGAATAAGTATACCAAGATGAATTTGTCATATCATTCTAACAGAGAGAAAACCCAATTTTAGTCTTGCTTAAATATAGTGTTTGGTTGTTAAAACATTTCTAAGTTATTTTTTGTCTTTATTGATAATAGACAACAAGTAGCCTAAATTTACATTGTACAATTCAATGAGTTTTTTTCAATTAAAGTTACACAACATACCAACCTCAGCTGTACAGCACATTGAACAGTCATCCCTACAACTCACAAAGTGCTCACTCCACCAAATCTAGCATCCCTCCTTCTCCTTCATATTCATTCCAACATTATTAATCATCTTTACCATGCTATACTCTACATCCCCATGACTACTCTGTAACCATCCACCTCTCAATTCCTTTGCTCTCTTTTCCTTCAGAACCTCCCCTTCTATCTAGTATCCCTCAAGATATTCTCTATCTACGAGTTTATTTCCTCTTTTGTTGTTGTTGTTGTTGATTTTGCTCTTACGTGAAATCATGCAATATTTGTCTTTCTCTATCTGACCCATTTCATTCAGTGCAATATCATCTAGGTCCATCAAGGTAAGATCTTTTTCCATCCCCTTTCTTTCAGTCTGTTTGTGTCTTTTAACCTGAAGTGAGTCTCTTTGTAGGCAGCATATGTAGGGATCTTGTTTTCTTATCCATTCAGCCACTCTATCTTTTAGTTGGAGCATGTAATTCTTTTCCATTTGAGGTACTTGTTGATAGGAATGTAGTTGTTACCATGCTTTATTCCCGTTTTTGATACATGCTTTTTCTTTTTAAAGAAGTCCCTCCAACGTTTCCTATAATACTGACTTGGTGATAATAAATTCTTTTAGCTTATTTTTGTCTGGGAAGCTCTTTATCTGTCCTTTGACTCTAACGGCTTTGCTGGATAAAGTATTCTTGGTTGTAGATCTTGGGTTTTCATAGAATCAAATATTTTGTGCCAAGCCCTTTTGTCCTGCACAGTTTCTTTTGAGAAATCAGCTACTAGTCTTATAGGTGCTTCCTTGTAGGTAACTATCTGCTTTTCTCTTGCCGCTTTTAAGATTCTCTCCTTGTATTTAACCTTTGGCATTTTAATTATGATGTGTCTTGGTGTGGGACTCTTT
>NW_011889314.1:48750-50740 GCF_000151845.1 Pteropus vampyrus
TAAAACTTCTCAGCAAAGTGGGAGTAGAAAAAACATATCTCAACGTAAAAAAGACCATATATGACAAACCAAAGCTAACATCACGCTCAGTGGGGAAACACTAAAAGCGTTTTCTTTAAGATCAGGAACAAGACAAAGGTACTCACTTTTACCACTTCTATTCAACATAGTATTGGAAGTCCTACCTACAGTAATCGGATAAGAAAGAGAAATAAAAGGCATTCAAGTTGGAAAGGAAGAAATAAAACTGTCATTATTTGCACTTAAAATGATACTATATAGGGAGAACCATAAAGATTCTACCAAAAAACTGTTATAACTGATTAATAAATTGAGTAAAGCAGCAAAATACCAAATTAATATTCATATTTCAGTTTGCATTTTTATACACCAAATGATGAACTACCAGAAAGAGAAATTAAGAAAACAATCCCATTTGTGTTGCATTATAAACAATAAAATACCTAGGCATGGAATTAACCAAGGAGATAAAAAGCCTGTTCTCACAAAATTGTAAGTGATTGAAAAAAGAAATTGAAGAAGATACAAATAAATGGAAACATATACTGTGCTCTTGGGTAGGAAAAATCAACATCGTTAAAATGGCCATATTATTTAAAGCAGTCTACAGAGTCAATGCAATCTCCATGAAAGTATCAATGGCAGTTTTCACAGAATTAGAACAAACAATCCAAAAATTTATATGGAACCTCAAAAGACCCTAAATAGCCACAGCGATCTTGAGAAAAAAGAATAAAGTTGGAGGTATCATACTAACTGATATAAAACTATACTATAAGGCTATAGTAATCAAAACAGCATAGTACTAACATAAAGACAGATGCTTGGATCAATGGAACAGTATAGAGAGCCCAGAATTAAATCCATGTCTATATGATCATTTAATCTATGACAAAGGAGGCCTGATTAATACAATGGGATAAAGATGGTCTCTTCAACAAATGATGTTGGGAAACTGGACAGATACATGCAAAACAATGAAACTGGACCACTTTCTCAGGCCATATACAAGAACAATCTCAAAATGGATTAAAGATTTAATCCATAAAACTTCTAGAAGAAAGCATAGGCAGTAAACTCTCTGATATTACTAACCGGAGTTTCTTTTCAGATATATCTCCTCGGGCAAGGGAAACAAAAGAAAAAATAAATGAGACTACATTAAACTAAAAAGCTTTTGTATAGCACAGGAAACCATCAACAAAACAAAAAGACAACCTTCTGAATGGGAGAAGATATTTGCCTATTTTATATCTGATAAGGGGTTAATAACCAAAATTTATAAAGAACTCATACAACTCAACAACAAAAACAAACACTCCAATTAAAAAATGAGTAGAGAGCCTGAATGGACATTTGTCCAAAGAGGACATACAGATGGCCATTAGACATATGAAAAATTGCTCAACATCACTAATCATCAGAGAAATACACATTAAAACCACAATGAGTTATCACCTCATACCAGTCAAAATGGCTATCATCAATAAATCAAAAAACAAGTGTTGGCAAGGATGTGGAGAAAAGGAAACCCTTGTACGTGGTAGGTGGGATTGCAAATTGGTACAGCCACTATGGAAAACAGTTTGGAGTTTCCTTAAAAAGTTAAAACTAGCTACATTTTGACGTAGCAGTTACACTTCTGGGTATTTATGCAAAGAAAACCAAAACACTAATTTATAAAGATCTATACATCACTATATTCACTGCAGCCCTATTCACAATAGCCAAGATATGGAAGCAACCTAAGTGCCCATTAAAAAGTTGAATAAAGAAGTTATAGTATCTTTATACAATGGAATATTTCTCAGCCATAAAAAATGATATCTTACCAATTGCAATGACATAGATGGATCTAGAGATTATTATGCTGAGTGAAATAAGTCAGACAGAAAGATAAATATCATATGATTTCACTTAAACGCAGAATATAAGGAACAAAAGGAAGAAAAAGGAACAAACTAAATGA
>NW_011889314.1:50790-52828 GCF_000151845.1 Pteropus vampyrus
TGCAACTTTGCCAAAATATTAACATATATCATGATTTTTTTTCAGACTCACCTATAGATATACAATACCAAGGTAAAAAATTTACTTGCTGAGCCTTCTATAGCTTTTTACCTCCACTAGATTTTATCTTTTACAATTCTCTTTCAGATGCTGGATAAGCAGACATTTTATCTTAGAAAATTTTTATTATTTTTTATCTCTTGAAAACAAAACCAGATTCTATTACTTTGAATAGTAGATCATACTTTTTAACTATAATTATTCTATACACTCTTTATCACTCATTGTATGACTTTAACCAAAGTAACAGATTTTTTCTTCACAGATAGTACTCTCTTAAAAAAAAAAAAACAACAACGAGTCTTACAGTAATTTAAGTGGTAAAAAATGACTTTAATTAGGAACTACTACAGTCGAGAAAAGGAGACCTCAGTACAGAAATGGCTCAATTCCCAAGGCAACTAGAAGAAATGGGGATTTACAGCTAAAGAGCAGATATGGGGAGTTGGTGATGGAAAATTACTAAGAGGAGACATTAAAGGTAGGGAGAATCTTGCTAAGATGACATAAAAGGATTCTTGCTGAGGGCAGGCCAAGGTGATCAGATATCAAGAGTAATGTGTTGGAAATTTTATTGGATAGCTAAAGTGAGGGATTTTCTCTGAACTGACTTACTAGCATTCTTGCTAAAACTGGGATACACAGCCCAGCATGGATGGACCACAGTCTGAGGTCTAGTAAACCCTAGGAGGGCTGAGAGGAGCCCGATTAAAATTTGTTCAAGGAGACAGTCTCTTTGTCAACGTAAGGTGGCAGGAGGCAGGGGGTTTGGGGTGTATGTGGGGGAATTGAGAATTGTCTGTCATGTTAATTTTAGTAAATTAACAAAGCTTAGGAATACTCAAGTATAACCACTACTGCCACACCCTATTCACACATTTTTAAAGATAGTAAACATTATTCTTGAAATGGCAAAAATGAACACATTAACTAACATGATCCAAAGATAGAGACATTCTATAAAATATAAGTAAAGTGTTACATACACACACCCCTTTGATGTCCAAAGTTTCAGTACTCAAACTTATTCAAAAATTATCCAATGAAACCGTTTATTAACATGAAACCAAAATGTTAAAACAACTAAGGATCTCAGAAGTTGTAATTCAATGGTTTCACTAAAAACTGTTAGACTTATAATTCCAACTGATGTAACTCATAATTTTTTTACATCTTTTGTAATTATAGATGCTTACTTTATGTTCCATTCTGATAAGATCAGGGAGAAGATCTATGGCTATTTTATGAAACATTTTATCCAACCAATCTGTTGTCCAAGAATTAATTATGATTATTTGAATTTGAATTCTCATATAAAAATCCTCTGAGCCATAATTTCTATGACAATTTTTTTTTTCAGAGAGTGACAGCTTATATAAAACAATAGAAATTTCATTGTCTTTATTTTTTTTGGAATTTGGGATATTAAATTTAAGGCAGTACTCATTAATACCAATAATTCAATACTAACAGAACTTCTGATAGAGGAGTCATATTTTACTAATATATTCTTGAAGTACACAATACTTCAACTCATACAATGAGAGAAAAGACTTCACTATGACAAAAACACAGTCACATAAAAATATTAGGGCCAGTTCTAAAACTTCAGCTACAGATGAAGACTCAGACTTACCAAAATTAAAAGTATGGATGAATACAGGTCCCATCATCTGAAGGAGATTTCCAACGTTTTGATTATATAGCCAAACGAAATGGAGGCAAGCAACCTACCATAGACAGAGTACAAAACTCTGGTTATAAGAATGCTCAGTGAACTTAGAGGAAGAATAGATGATTTCAGTGAGGACTTCAACAGAGAGAGAAAGCATAAAAAAAGAACATACAAATAAAAAAAAAAGAATCAGTCAGAAATGAAGAATACAATAACTGAAACGAAGCATACACTGGAAAGAATCAACAGTAGGTTAGATGAAGCAGAGCATTGAATCAGTGAGTGGGAAGACAAAGTAGCAGA
>NW_011889314.1:60873-62788 GCF_000151845.1 Pteropus vampyrus
TTTTATTATTTTTTATCTCTTGAAAACAAAACCAGATTCTATTACTTTGAATAGTAGATCATACTTTTTAACTATAATTATTCTATACACTCTTTATCACTCATTGTATGACTTTAACCAAAGTAACAGATTTTTTCTTCACAGATAGTACTCTCTTAAAAAAAAAAACAACGAGTCTTACAGTAATTTAAGTGGTCAAAAATGACTTTAATTAGGAACTACTACAGTCGAGAAAAGGAGACCTCAGTACAGAAATGGCTCAATTCCCAAGGCAACTAGAAGAAATGGAGATTTACAGCCAAATAGCAGATGTGGGGGGTTGGTGATGGAAAATTACTAAGAGGAGACATTAAAGGTAGGGAGAATCTTGCTAAGACGACATAAAAGGATTCTTGCTGAGGGCAGGCCAAGGTGATCAGATATTAAGAGTAAGGTGTTGGAAATTTTATTGGATAGCTAAAGTGAGGGATTTTCTCTGAACTGACTTACTAGCATTCTTGCTAAAACTGGGATACACAGCCCAGCATGGATGGACCACAGTCTGAGGTCTAGTAAACCCTAGGAGGGCTGAGAGGAGCCTGATTAAAATTTGTTCAAGGAGACAGTCTCTTTGTCAACGTAAGGTGGCAGGAGGCAGGGGGTTTGGGGTGTATGTGGGGGAATTGAGAATTGTCTGTTATGTTAATTTTAGTAAATTAACAAAGCTCAGGAATACTCAAGTATAACCACTACTGCCACACCCTATTCACACATTTTTAAAGATAGTAAACATTATTCTTGAAGTGGCAAAAATGAACACATTAACTAACATGATCCAAAGATAGAGACACTCTATAAAATATAAGTAAAGTCATACACACACACACACCCCTCTGATGTCCAAAGTTTCAATACTCAAACTTATTTAAAAATTATCCAATGAAACCGTTTATTAACATGAAACCAAAATATTAAAACAACTAGGGATCTCAGAAGTTGTAATTCAATGGTTTCACTAAAAACTGTTAGATTTATAATTCCAACTGATGTAACTCATAATTTTTTTACATCTTTTGTAATTATAGATGCTTACTTTATGTTCCATTCTGATAAGATCAGGGAGAAGATCTATGGCTATTTTATGAAACATTTTATCCAACCAATCTGTTGTCCAAGAATTAATTATGATTATTTGAATTTGAATTCTCATATAAAAATCCTCTGAGCCATAATTTCTATGACAATTTTTTTTTCAAAGTGTGACAGCTTATATAAAACAATAGACATTTCATCATCTTTATTTTTTTGGAATTTGGGGGATATTAAATTTAAGGCAGTACTCATTAATACCAATAATTCAATACTAACAGAACTTCTGATAGAGGAGTCATATTTATTTTACTAATATATTCTTGAAGTACACAATACTTCAACTCATACAATGAGAGAAAAGGCTTCACTATGACAAAAACACAGTCACACATAAAAATATTAGGGCCAGTTCTAAAACTTCAGCTACAGATGAAGACTCAGACTTACCAAAATTAAAAGTATGGATGAATACAGGTCCCATCATCCGAAGGAGATTTCCAACGTTTTGATTATACAGCCAAACGAAATGGAGGCAAGCAACCTACCACAGACAGAGTACAAAACTCTGGTTATAAGAATGCTCAGTGAACTTAGAGGAAGAATAGATAATTTTAGTGAGGACTTCAACAGAAAGAGAAAGCATAAAAAAAGGACATATAAATCATAAAAAAGAATCAGTCAGAAATGAAGAATACAATAACTGAAACGAAGCATACACTGGAAAGAATCAACAGTAGGTTTGATGAAGCAGAGCATTGAATCAGTGAGTGGGAAGACAAAGTAGCAGAAAACATTCAATTGGAAGAGCAGAAAGAAAAATGAATAAAAAAATGAGGGAAGTTTA
>NW_011889314.1:62922-63218 GCF_000151845.1 Pteropus vampyrus
TGGAAGAGAGTCAGGGTCAGCACATGTAATGTCTGCAGCACAGGGAAGGGACTTGTGGATTCAAATGATGACTTAGAAAAGGATTTATTTCCTTTTTATCTCATTAACCTTTTGGACTGGAGCAAAGGGCAGTTAATAACCTACAGAACTGAGAAGTCAAGATCACTTACTCTGTTTTATTTCTGCGTTTACAGAGAAGTTAAAAAAAAAGGAAGACATCCACTTGAGGCTAGATCTCCATGGTATTTCTTGGAACTAAAACCCAATGAAGCACACAGAATTTGGAGAAGGGCTGA
>NW_011889314.1:63268-63608 GCF_000151845.1 Pteropus vampyrus
GTCCCACACCAAGACACATTTAATTAGATGACCTAATTAAAATGCCAAATGTCAAAGACAAAGAGAGAATCTTAAAAGCAGCAAGAGAAAGGCAGCTAGTTACTGTATTTCATAAGAATGTCTGCTGATTTTTTTATCAGAAATTTTGCAAGCCTGAAGGGACCTGAACAAAATTTCCAAAGTGGTGAAAAACAAGAGCCTACAATCAAGACTACTCAACCCAGCAAGACTATCAATTAAAATGGAAGGTGAGATAAAGAGCTTCCCAGACAGGGAAGGAAAAAGCTAAAGGAATTCATCATCACATGCCAGTATTATAAGAAATGTTGAGTGGAATTTG
>NW_011889314.1:64597-65538 GCF_000151845.1 Pteropus vampyrus
TATGTGCTGGACCGGAAATTTACTTACATACATACTGGTTTATTTCTATGGGTTTGTTAGTATGATAGTAAGTCTCTTTATTGTCTTCAACCATAAACTTTCAAGTGAATGAGAATCTCTTTTGGGAGTCTGACCAAATCTATTTTGTAAATCTACAAAAGAAATTATGATGTTTAGAGCAAATCTTAAAGAGTCATTTTATCTTTAATGGCCTTTAATTAAGAAAAGTATGGTGGTAGATAAAAGTCCTGAAAACAAAACATTCGAAGTGTTCTTTTAGGACATACTCAGTTAACTCAGAGCAAAAAATGGCTCCTATCACTCTTTCTGGGGCAGTTAGATGCCTTTGTCTGGTTTTGTGTATTAATTAGAAGTCGTTTGTTTTTGAAACTCTAAAGACAGAAGCATATACATGTTAACATCTTCTAGTATTCAGTTCTTTACTTTCTTTTCCTTTTGAGATTATCTGACCCATTTCCAACTACCTATTTTTCCTGCTTTCTTGTCCAGTACTTTCTTCTGATGTATCTTCTGTGGATTTATTATACTTGAACAGTAGCACATGTTCCAATTTTTTTGGCTTTTCATACTATGAAACTCCCAGTTGCTTAAATACCTATATTTATGTAAGCCACTGCTCCCCAAAAGTGATCAGAACAAATAACTTACATAGAAATATAAAAGCCTTTTCATTTCTTGTTGTCCAACCCTTGGAGGCATTAGTATATTATTTCCCAAATATACTGTTTGGGTGCCTAGGAAAATTCTAATTTTACCTATCAAATTAGGGAATAATTTGGGTACATGGTCAACTTGTTCGTGTAGAGTTAATGAATTCTTCCACTAAGTTTACATTTGTATGGAGTGTAGTCATTATTGGCCCATAGTATTTCTAAAAATCACTAGTTACCAATTGTTTAGAAATCTTTCTTCCTTTGCTT
>NW_011889314.1:66278-69058 GCF_000151845.1 Pteropus vampyrus
AGACTTCCATCACAGCTCTGGATGTCTTAGCAGTATAAATGTACAAAATACAGAAAGAGAATGACATCCCTATACCATTTGCTATTCAATGTAATGGAAGTGGCTAATAATGTTTTTTAGGAGCTACATCTGAAATTGTTCAAATGCAGTCTTGTCTGCCATTGGTAAATCAGTCTTGTTGCTAAACTACAGAGGAGATTCATTTTGTCTTTTGGGTACATGCAGGCCTGACAGTAACTGAGTTGAGATTTTTCTGGCTAGAGGTAGAAACTATCTTTCTGTAGCTTTAGTATTTTACTCTTTATTTGCATTTTTGGATGTGTTTTGGGTTGAAAACTGGTCACATTGTATAAAGAGGTCAATGACTTAGCTAAAAAAAAATTAAATAGAGACTATTTTGACTTTTGCTCTGGACTGAGATTTGGATCCTGAGTCTTTCTCGCATGACTTTAGAACTGTGATGACCCAAATTTTCAAGTTTCTATATTCCCTGATATTTGAATGGACATATTCTCAGGCTTTTAGTACATCTAAATCCATGTTCGTATTTCATTCTGATTTAAATTCATTTCCCCTAAAATTCCCAGTTCTTACCTAGTTGGTAGGGATTTGAGAGCCAAAAGACAAATAACTTTGTAGCTATGTGTACATACCTGATAAAGGCTTATTGAGAGCCTCTCCCAAGAGCCTTGGCACTTAAGATACTTGGAGATATAATAGTATAATTTGTTTATAATTATAGAATTTCCGAATAGTATAATGAAAATCATACTTCAAATACCTTTTAGTTAATTTATAGTACAATTTATTCTTCCTTTCTTTGACATTATACACATACTTTCCTAATTTCGTCATCTTTTTTAGATTTTCCTTTTAATCCCATTTATTTCCTGGTTTTCTGTAATTCTGATTTACTTTTACAATCCCTTATTTTCTATTTTTTCTTTTGCTTAAAAACTATTCAATCTTTTTACCCATCTTTCTTAATTATATAGTGAGGTATATTTCCATGTATTTTTTTTTATTATTTAAATACATGCTCTTCTATCTTTTAGTATATATTGATTTCCTGAAATATATACATTTCCTTATTAGGTACCTGGTGTGATTCTAAGTTTTGGGCTACATTTGATAACAAGGTAGATGTATTCTTTAACTTTATGGTTATTGCAGTGGCATCAGGATGGAGAAGAAACAAAAAAACCAATGAATTATAGTTGTAATAATTACTACAAAGAATACATTGATTTTGAGACTAAATATATTTAGTCTTTTTTTAGTCTATGCAGGATGGTTCTAATTTTGATCACTAAAGAAGTATGAATGTTATAACCTATTTTTATGTAGAAGTAGATAATATATTTTGAAATATCTTTTAGATATGAAATTTTGATGTTTGCTAACCAATACCATTTTATTTTTGGATTCATTTATTTCATGTGTTGAACACTATTAAAGACAAGTGAATGAAAGGGAAATATAATGAACATTTACTGAATACTTACATAGTAAAAACCCAGGCTAAATACATGATTACAAAATTTTAATTTTTTTCTTCCTAGAACTTACTCTGAGAAGTTAATATTAATTGCAATTTTATAGATAAACTGAGGTTCAAGAATTCAAGTAACTTGCCCAGTATCATCTACTGAGTGGCTCAATCATGATATAGATCTTGGTTTTCTGAATCCAAAGTAAATAGACAATATATACTTGGATTTTACTGTGGTGTAAATTGCTTGAAAAGTTCTTAAACATTCTTAATATCTGCACTTAACATGATGCAAACTGGTAACAGACAATTCATGGACTTGTAGTTCTGTGTGGGCCACTTTTTCATTGCTTCAGGGAATCCAGATAGGAATAAGTCATAAACTTTGCCTTCAAGGTTACAGTCTAGTTGATGAGTTAGAACTGTACTCAGTTAACTAAAACACAAGAGATAATAAAATAAATGCTGGTAATATAAAGCAAAATATCACAGATAGGGCTAAGATTTAATGAACCTTGAAGATAAATATGTTCCAGAGGTAGGGAGTCAGGAAGAAGCGTCTGCCAGAATAAGGCTTGTGGTCTTGGTAGTGGATGGAATAGTTGAGAAGTGGTGAAATGTGCTATGAGACTGGAGTCAGGCTATTTTAGTCTCAAACCAAAAATCAAAAGAATTTGGGATTGAATTTCTATTATCCATGTTGACCAAACTTGTGTCTCATGAACAATATCACAGTGTCTACTTTGGGAGGAAGTATAGGGGTATTAAATTCAGAGAAAATATGGTGGTTACACTAATAATAATAAATATTAGTAATAATAAGGCCAGACTTTATAGCTGAGGTAAACACTTAAGTAATATTTGAGATGAATATGTTCTCAGAGGTGGGGATTGAGAAGAAAGAAAAGAAAGGTCTGTCAGGTGAAGGTTTATAGGCTTGCAAGAGATTGCAATAGTGTTAGTTCTATGTGACTGAAACAGGATACTAGTTTTGAAGCAAAAATAGAAAGATTGGAGGTTGAATTCCTGTTACTCATGTTGACTATCTTGTATCTCATGAGTACTATTGTGGGATCAACTCTGGGAGAAAAAGAGAGTATTAAATACAGAGACAACGTTGCGGTAGAGAACAACTCCATTTGAAAGCCGCCAATTTTTTTGTGATCACATTTCAGAGGACCTGAGCGAATCAAGTCAGTTTTATTGCTAAATTAAAGAAAAGATTTCAAAACTTTGATCTCTCTCTAATTTATTACCTAACTATCATAATTTACATTTTCAGGTAGCA
>NW_011889314.1:69108-70648 GCF_000151845.1 Pteropus vampyrus
ACCCACAGTGATTCTATTTCTCTGAGTGATACACTGTGAACATGTCTATCCACCCAGTCATTTGCAGGTTTATAGAATGCCTTATTAATTATCATGCTAACTACACAATATTGCATCTGTAAGCAGACACATTCTACCTCAAATGAAGTATATAATGAGCTTACACACCTAAGGAACTCATCTGTCTACATATATGATCTATCACTATAAGTGACTGACTTGATAGATAAGTGGAATGATCTGCTGAGATGCAGTTACAGTGCCAGTTTGGGCATCACACCTTGGGATGACGACTTGCTGTACTAGGATGCATTATAAACCTGTGTTTAGCTATGGAAATGGGTTGTGTTATTTTTCTGTTCCTGTTGAGTCACCCTCTTCTGAAGATGCAGATTTCACTTTTGGCCCTAGAAACCACTCTTTCTTCCACTCTTTGTCACTCCAGGGATAATCAGAGCTCATTACTCTTGCCAGGCTTGTGTTCCTTTACAGTCCTTGGTTGGTTCTTGTAACCCTGCTTAAACTTTTATACATTTCTTTTGATCAACTCTCTGCAATCACCCATTTGAATATTGCATCTCTTTTTATCTGGACTTAAATTAATACCCTGAAATATCTGTAAAACAGGGAAAAGAGATAAACTAGAGCCATATGCATTTACATGGGTAAATATATGTGAATCAAGAGTTTAAAAGATCTGGAAGAATATGTTGCATTTGATGTTTATCCTTAGAAAAGAGGGCAGAGTTCCTTTGTTAGGAACCATGGCAATGAGTCTTTTGCATTTTTTGTGATGTTCTCATTTTTAAAATGAGAATAAATTCCTGTGCTTTCTTTCTAATTAAAGTTATTTAAAAAATTAAACATATCTGTTGATTTTATTTTTACCTGGAATAAATTTTATTTGCTAAAGGCATATAATTTTTTCATATACTACTGGATCCCATTTGCTAATATTTTGTTAAGGATTTTGATAATGTCTACATTCCTTTTCCTTGCAATGTCTGTACGTGATTATTGTTTTAGGGTAATCCTGGCCTCATAGAATGAGTTACGATATGTTCCTTCTGTTTCTAGTTTTTGGTAAATATTGTAGAAATTTGTCATAATTTCTTTCTTAAAAGGTATATAGAATTCACCAGTGAAGTCATCTGTGTCCAGTGATTTATGTTTAGGAAAGTTATTAATTATTCAGTTTTTAAAATTATTATGGGCCTTTTCAGCTTATTTTTCTTTGATTGAGTTTTGGTAGATTGGGCCCTTTAAAGAATTGGTCTATTTCATCTAGGTCATCAAGATTGTGGACATAGAGTTGTTCATAATATTTCTTTATTTATCTTTTAATGTCCAAATAAATTGTAGCGATGGCCCCTTTTCCATTTCTGATATTAGTACTTTGTGTTTTCTCTCTTCTGTAGGTTGGCCTGGGTAGAGGTTTATCAATTACATTGATCTTTTTAAAAAACCAGCTTTCGATTTTGTTGATATTCTCTACCAATATCAGTTGATTTTTGCTGCTGTCTTTCTGTGAGATTTTGAG
>NW_011889314.1:70698-71892 GCF_000151845.1 Pteropus vampyrus
CATCATGAGCCCAAGGATGTGCATCTTCTTTTTAGTGGCTGCCTGGATGACTGGCCTCATTCACTCCACGGTTCAATTGGCTTTTGTGGTAAACTTGCCCTTCTGTGGTCCTAATGTGTTAGATAGCTTTTACTGTGACCTTCCTGGCTTCATCAAACTTGCCTGCACAGACACCTACCGACTAGAGTTCATGGTAATAGCGAACAGTGGATTCATGTCTGTTGGCATCTTTTTTATACTGATCATTTCCTATATTATCATCATTCTCACTGTTCAGAAACACTCTTCAACGGGTTCATCCAAAGCTCTGTCCACACTGTCAGCCCACATCACCGTGGTCGTCCTGTTCTTTGGTCCTTTGATATTTTTCTATATGTGGCCATCTCCCTCCACACACTTGGATAAGTTTCTGGCTTTCTTTGATGCAGTTCTCACTCCTTTCCTAAATCCTATCATTTACACATTCAGAAACAAAGAAATGAAGGTGGCAATGAGGAGAGTATGCAGACAGCTACTGCATTACAGGAAGATCTCTTGAGTGATGTCTGTATTGGGAAGAGCCCTCGTTGATTACTGATGGTTAAACTCTGAGGAAAGCTTTTGTTTGTTCTACTTTGATTTGATTATACACACTGATATTGAGTCCAATGACTGTACGTGATTATGGTTTTAGGGTAATCCTGGCCTCATAGAATGAGTTATGATATGTTCCTTCTGTTTCTAGTTTTTGGTAGATATTGTAGAAATTTGTCATAATTTCTTTCTTAAAAGGTATATAGAATTCACCAGTGAAGTCATCTGTGTTCTGTGATTTATGTTTAGGAAAGTTATTAATTATTAATTATTCAGTTTTTAAAATTATTATGGACCTTTTCAGCTTATTTTTCTTTGATTGAGTTTTGGTAGATTGTGCCCTTTAAAGAATTGGTCTATTTCATCTAGGTCATCAAGATTGTGGACATAGAGTTGTTCATAATTTTTCTTTATTTATCTTTTAATGTCCATATAAATTGTAGCAATGGCCCCTTTTCCATTTCTGATATTAATACTTTGTGTTTTCTCTCTTCTGTAGGTTGACCTGGGTAGAGGTTTATCAATGACATTGATCTTTTTAAAAAACCAGCTTTCGATTTTGTTGATATTCTCTACCAATATCAGTTGATTTTTGCTGCTGTCTTTCTGTGAGATTTTGAG
>NW_011889314.1:72677-73392 GCF_000151845.1 Pteropus vampyrus
ACACTGATATTGAGTCCAATTTGTCTTTCACTCAAGAGGGAGGGACATTTACTTTTAGAAAGAGAGAGTTACATATAAAGTATTTGTTAAGCAAATATTATAATTCCAGTCTAAACTCCTAAGGAATAATATTTATATATAATAATTTTTAGAAACACATAGACAGTCTTTTTTAAGATCCTCAGAACAGAAATAAGTATCTGCTATCCATCCTAATCCAGTATGACTTCATCTGAAGTGGCTACATTTGCAAACTCCCTATTTCCAAATATGGTCATATTCAGAGGTATTGGGCATTAGGATTTGAAAATATTTATTTGGTGGGCACAAATCAACCCACAACAATAGTGTAGAGAACCAGGACAGTTGTGGTATAGCTACCTATTAATCAGATTGAAAATATATTGAATTAAACAGTAGGAGGACCTTTACTCTTTCAAAGGCAGTTAACTATATTTTCATAATCATAAAGAATATAAACTCAACATAAGACAGTTATTTTTGTAAGCTAAAATTCTGCTAACTCAAAAGATTACACAGAAGGTAAAGAATAATGTTTACAGCCTTTGTCAGGAGGAGAATAAATATACCAAGATGAATTTGTCATATCATTCCAACAGAGAGAAAACCCAATTTTAGTCTTGCTTAAACATAGTGTTTGGTGGTTAAAACATTTTTAAGTTTTTTTTTTTTAAAGCCATTAGATAGAGCTATG
>NW_011889314.1:73442-74986 GCF_000151845.1 Pteropus vampyrus
ACATTGATCTTTTTAAAAAACCAGCTTTCGATTTTGTTGATATTCTCTACCAATATCAGTTGATTTTTGCTGCTGTCTTTCTGTGAGATTTTGAGTTTTCAAAGTATCACTTGTTCATAATAAAAATTAAGATTTTAAACTAATATACACTTTTTTTCCCAGCTAAAATGAAACAGATGATTGCATTGTTTGAAACTGCTCTGTTTCTGACTACTGTGGGGCTAAGAATAATGTACTTCTGAGCTAACTGACTATAGGCCTGTTCCCTAAAGCATATGCTACCTGGGTCCAAAGACACAGGAAGTTCGTGGGTCATGGATATGAATGGCCTTTGGGGAGACACTGAGAGAAGTTTCTATTTAGCTTTGGCCTAATTTTAACCTTCATATTTCAGTCCGGCTCAGTTCAACAAATACTCATAGAATATCCATAATGTTCCAGAAAATGTATAAGGCACTGGAGATATAGAGAAAAATAAGAGAGCATCCCTGCCAGTGAGGAACTTCTCTCCTGTAGAACATGGAGACAGTTTCAATGTCATGGGGTAAATGTGGTATAAAGGTATGAGGAAGGTGCTTTGGGAGTGCACAGAGGAGCATAGAGCAGAAGAGAGGTTTTCAACAGTCTCCTCTATGCTGGATATTGTTTCATGTGTCCTGGAGGAGTCTCACCTGAAAAGGGAATATTTCTTTATAAATGAGTAAGTAAATTTTTCCTTGATTTTATTTCTATGCACTTTTCCTGCTGAGTTTGCTTGATGGGGATCCTGAAAGTGCCGAAAAGGTGTAGAATATGCACAGATGTTGATCCTGGGAGGCCTCTGGGAAAGGAGAGCTCTGAGCAGGTTTTGAAGGGTGAAAAAGGCACAACTCTCTCTGGACACCAGTCCTCGTCTGCAGTTCCTTCTGCTGGAAGTGTTCTCATGGCCCTTGTGTCTCCATGCTGGCTCCTCCTCACCCTTCAGATCTCAGTTACTGTGACCACCCAACAGGAACAACGATCTAACTCATTAGTCTCTCCTGTGACATTTTATGTTACCGTGAAAGTGGTTCGAACAATTTCTCCTGCCTCTTCAACGTTATGCGTGCTTACGCTGATTGAAATTTATAGTAAAATCCACTTGGTTTTGATTAAATGTCTTTACACTCCCCAGGCATTCTGCTTCATTTGAAACTGCCAATGAGTGAGTCAGAATTGACAGGTTAAATTGCCAAAGGTGATGTTCTTAAAATATCTAGTCCCAGTTCTATTTCCTCTCCAGTGACTCATTACAAGATTTTCCTTTCAGTCGTTCTTACCAAACCAATGAGGTTCTAGGAAGAATTCCTCTGACTACATGAGCTAAGTTAGCAAGTCCTGGTCTCTGCAGCAGTACCTGGCCATGATCCTCCAGTGCTATTAATTAATTACCTTTTTAAATTCTTTCAGCTTTTTATATACTAGCAATGGCACAAGCAGAAGCTCAGTTGCCAATGCATTCTAGTTCCTTGAAGATGCTGTGGACTGGAGACAGGTAGGTGGAAAGATGGAAAATCAAGATAGCA
>NW_011889314.1:75036-77104 GCF_000151845.1 Pteropus vampyrus
CAAGCAAAAATTTACTTTCTGATCCTACTACAGCTTTCTATATCTACTGAGTTTTGTCGTTTACTATTCTCTTTCTGCTGCTAGATACCAAGACATTTTATCTTTGTATAATTCTATCCTTTATTCCATTTGAAAACAAAACCAGATTCTATTACCTTGCATAGTCAATCATAATTTTTAACTATAATTATTCTATAAACTCTTGATCACCCATTGTACAACTTTAACCAAAGTAACTAATTTATCCTTTACCGGTTGTAGTTTCTTAACAATAACAACAACAACAACAACAACAACAACAACAACAACAACAAAAGACTCTTGCAATCATTTAAGTGGTAAAAACTGACTTTAAATAGGAACTACTACAGTAGAGAAAAAGAGACCTCAGTATAGAAATGTCTCAATTTTCAATGCAACTAGAAGAAATGGGGATTTACAGCTAAAGAGCAGATGTGAGAGGTAGGTGATGGAAAATTACTAAGAGGAGACATTCAGAGTAGGGAGAATCCTTGCTAAGCTGACATAACAGAATTCTTGCGGAGGGCAGGCCAAGGTGATCAGATATCTAAAGAAGGGGGTTGGAAATTTTATTAGATAGCTAAAGGGAGGAATTTTCTCTGAACTGACTTAGTAGCATTCTTGCTAAAACTGGGCTACATAACCCAGCATGGATGGGCCGCAGTCTGAGGCCTAGGAAAGCAGAGGGCTGAGAGGAGCCTGATTAAAATTTGGTCAAGAAGACAGTTTTTGTCAACGTCAGGGGGTGGGAATTAAGAATTGTCTGTTGTACATAATTATTTTAGTAGACTAACAAAGCTCAGGAATACTCAAAGTATTAACCCCTACTGCCATACCCTATTCACACATTTTTAAAGATAGTAAACATTACCCTTGAAGTAGCAAAAATGAACATATTAACTAACATGATCCAAAGATAGAGATACTCTATAAAATATAAGTAAAGTGATACACACATACACACCCCTCCCCTAATGACCAATGTTTCAATACTCAATCTTATTTAAAAATTACCCAATGAATATCCACTGCATACTTTATTAACATGAAACCAAAATGTTAAAACAACTAAGAATCTCAGAAGTTGTAATTCAATGGGTTCACCAAAAACTGTCAGATTTAAAATTTCAACTGATGTAACATAATTTTACATTTTTTGTAATTATAGATGCTTACTTTATGTTCCATTCTGATAAGATCAAGGAGAAGATCTATGGCTATTTTATGAAACATTTTATCCAACCAATCTGTTGTCCAAGAATTAATTATGATTATTTGAATTTGAATTCTCATATAAAAATCCTCTGAGCCATAATTTCTATGACAATTTAATTCAGAGAAAGATGGCTTATATAACAGTAGAAATTTCATCTTTATTTTTTTGGAATTTGGGGGATATTAAATTTAAGGCAGTACTCATTAATCCTCATAATTCAATACTAATAGAACTCCCGTTAGAGGATTAATATTTATTTTACTAATATATTCTTGAAGTAGGAAAATATTTTAACTCATATAATGAGAAGAAAAGGCTCCAGTATTATAGAAACACAGTCACACATAAAAATATTAGGGTCAGTTTTAGAACTTCAGATATAGATGAAGACTCAGACTTACCAAAATTAAAAGTATACATGAATATACACAATCTCACACTGGCTCTCTAACAGAATGTCTAATTCCAATAAAAACAAAGTGAGCAGATTGAACACATAGAAACAGACAAAAAGATTAAGAACAAGAGCCAATGAACAAACCAAATTCGCTATCATCTCTCATCTGGTAGAAAACAGGTCCCATCATGTGAAGGAGATTACCAATGTTTTGATCATAAATCGAAATTCACAATCTCTGTTGCTATCAGTGAGGAATAACCTGTCAGCCCTGTGCAAACCAATATTGGAACCAAAGTTCAAGAATTAAAAGAAACAAACAGAAAAACCAAATAAAAAGCCTCCAAGAAGAAAAACAAAACAGAGATCAGAGTGTCAATAAAGGTAAGGTCCTAGTGTTTGAGATTTATTATGGGAACTAAGAAGAGTCATGC
>NW_011889314.1:77154-80624 GCF_000151845.1 Pteropus vampyrus
CCAATAGATATAGTAAGTTTCAGAGAAAACACCAAATTTAAGAATCCAGTCATCTAAATATTGATCGTAAGAAAAACAGTAAATGAAAGGGTCAATTTAATTTGTTTATTCATTCAAGTACAATAAGGATTTATTTATAAGTGTTCTTGATACCATCTACATTTTACTTTCACAGAGCAACTGACAAGTAGATATTGGCTTAAAATACAGAAAGCTCAACTGGAAACAAGATATAAGTTTTGAACTGTCAATCTGATAAAGCATAGAAATGGCCAAACAAGAGGGATACTGAATTCTCAAATAGTATATCCTAGCTATGATTTAGATATGCCACTGATATATTTTATGTGCTGACCAGAAATTCACTTACATACTGACTGGTTAATTTCTATGGGTTTATTAGTAGGATGCCATTTCTCAACTATAAACTAAAATGAATGTGAATCTCTTTTGGGAGTTGACCAAATCCATTTTTAAATCTACAGAAGAAATTATGATGTTTAGAATAAATGTTAAAGAGCCACTTTAATGGTCTTTTTTTTTTTTTTAACCCTAACCCTAACTCTAATCCTAATCCTAACCCTAACCCTTAATAGTCTTTAATTAAGAAAAATATGGTGGTTGACCAAAGTCCTGGAGATCAAAAGATTCAAACTGTTCTTATAGGACATTCTCAGTTTTCTCAGAGTAAAAAATGGTTCCTATCATTCACTCTTTCAGGGGCGGTTGGATGCCTTTGTCTGGTTTTGTGTATTCAAGTAGGAGCAACATTTGCTTTTCAAACTCTGAAGACACTAGGATATACATGTTAATCTTCTGGTAATCAGTTCTTTTTTTTTTTTTTCCCTTTTGAGGTTATTGGACCCATTTCCAGACTCCCTATTTTTCCTGTTTTCTTGTCTAATACTTTCTTCTGATGTATCTCCTGTAGGTTTATTATACTCAAACCATCCCAGGTTTCAAATTTATTTGGTGTTAATGCTGTCAAAACTCCCAGTTGATTAAATACCTATATTGTGTTAGCTGCTATTCCCCAAAAGTGTTTGGAACAAATAATTTACATAAAAATATAAAAAACTTTATTTCTTATTGTCTAACCCTTGGGAACATTAGTATATTATTTCCTAAATATATTGTTTGGGTGCCTAGGAAATTTCTAATTTTACCTATGAAATTGGGGAATAAATTAAGTAAATCATCAACTTGTTTGTGTAGAGATAATAAATTCTTCCATGAAGTTTACATTTGTATGGAGTGTGGTCCTTATTGGCTCATAGTGTTTCCAAAAATGAAGAGTTAGCAATTGTTTAGATATCTTTCCTTTTTGCTCCTTTCTCATACATCTTTTATCTGTTCACTATTCATCATCCTTCCTTTCCTCAATCCGCTTATACATCTATCCTTTTATTCATCTATTTATCTATTTTTCCATCCATCTATCTAACAAATTCTTTCACCCCTCCAACAAACAGTAATTAGAGGCACAGCATGTGTTGAGAATGGTGCTGGGGAACATGAGGGAATAGAATAATGTAAAAAAATAATCTGATATTTCCCTGGATAATCTTAATGCGGGGCTTCTCAGGTTTGGAACTATTTGCAGTTGGGTAAATCTTTGTTTAGGGTGGCTGTACTGTCATCCTGGGCATTGAAGAATGTTTAGCACCACCTTTCCCTTCTACTCATTCGATGCCAGTAATGACCTTTCTCCTTCTCCCACTTCTCGCCCCAGTGGTGACAATCAAAAATGTTTCTAGAGATTGCCCAATATCTCATGTAGAGGAGTAAAGCATACTTGATGAGAACCCTGTTTTAATGAGAGAGACTTATAAGGACATATTTCCCTGCATTTGATAAGTCTTACAATAAAGGTGCACATATTGGGAATGCAATTTGGATATGTTCTGTCTTTGTTCCCACCTCTGATCATTGCAACTATTTCTGATCAACTACTACTGCAAAGTAGTTCTTAGTGAATCTCAGAAGATCATATATTTTAGAAAATTATTTATCATAACTCACGGTTAATTTTTTTTTGCATTACAGTGACTTTGGTATTCCATATAATAGCGCCTCATCCAGGTAAACTATTCAGCTAAATGGCTAATTAGACTTTGTTGTTTGTTTTTCTACCATGCAGTTTTTGTTGAAATTACATGCAGACATATTTACCATAAATGCTCTTTTTAATTATTAAATATTAAACTAGTGAATGATCCAGTGTATGGATCAGGATGGGAAGAACTGGAATTTGTAATCAACTCGGTTAATATTTTTTTTCAGGGGCTATGCTTGTTTTTTAAATAAAAAATTTTGATCACTTTTAACTGAGGTTACTTATTATTTCTGTATCAGTAAGTAATTTCCAAGCATAGACCTTTAGTAGTTTATGTCACAAAAAAGGTTGGCAATAGTTAAAATAAACAATATTACATTAAATCTTACTGGGTATGAGACATTCGTACTGATTAGCTCATGTAACAGATAACATAAGCTCCTTATTGTTCCAATTCTTCGCTTACATCATTTTATTTACTGATGCTCCAGTGCTGTTTTCTCTTAAATTCTAGATTGAAGCATATCTTCCCTTGGGTTTTGGAGAATGTGATGCAATGTCATGGTTCTCTATGTATTTTTTTTTAATGATTTCTTTTTATTAAAAATTAAGTTTATTAGGATAACATTGATTAATACAATTATATAATTTTCAAGTGTACATTATAATTTGACATCTGTATATTCTATTGTGTGTTTACCACCCAAAGTCAAGTTTCTTTAAGCTACCATATATTTGATCCCCCTTACCCACTTCATCCTCCCCCTACCCGCTATATTTGACTGCCTTACTGCATCTATGTATTTTTAATTCTAGAATTCAAGGAATCATTTGAATATTGCTTCAAATGCTTTCATCTTTCTCAATCAGTCCAGTAAAACTTTGATTATAAGAATTTACTTATTGGCTGTGGAGGGAAATAGGAATTGGAGGAACTTGCAATTTTCTTTTTGCTGAATGTTCTGGTAATTAGTAGGTTTCAATGACATCAGAGTTTTACTATAGTGTTGATAATTATTATCTCTGTATTTTCAGAAGTAAATATTTCTCACTTTAATTTACCCTCTAATTATCTATAAAGAAAGGCTAAGGAGGATTAACTTTGGCTTTGCCTAACTTTTAAGGGCTGCAGAGTAAGCTTCTTCAATTAAGGTATGACTGACATTTGGCTTTAATAGTCCAGTATTCATCTTTGGGTGTGTTCAGATGAGTACACGCAGACTTCTATCATAGCTCTGGAAGTCTTGGCAGAATAAATGCACATAACACAGAAAGAGAATGACCATCTAGGGAAGGGGAGAAGAGGGAGGTGGACAGGGTAAAAGAGGTCAAATATGTGGTGACAGAAAGAAATCTAACTATGGGAGGTAAATATATATATTTACACTGTGTATATATATACATATATATATAT
>NW_011889314.1:80674-84418 GCF_000151845.1 Pteropus vampyrus
TTGAACTTAAACATCCAATCAGGTGCACTGCCTGGGAAAGTTATTGGCTCCATAAAGTAAGTCCACTTGGAAATCTTGATGAAATCGTCAGAACAGTCAAAGTATAATTTAAAAAAAAATTAAAATAAAACTCATATAAACTGGTCGTGTGTCAATTGTTTATTTAACCTCTAATTAGGGAACCCATAAGGTGGTTTCAATCAAGTTTTGATGGAATTAGTGTGTAAGACACACTGAATCCTCCTGTAAGTGTTCCTTAAGAGCTTTTGATTTCATCAATTTTGTGCTTCTGTCTTGTGCTAGGCTTTTATAGATGGGCTGAGGCACAGTGACCACTTTAGATCTTATAAGAGACAAACTTGAAGAAAAAAACCCAGAGTGGATTACCTTTTACTTACAAAAATGCTTTACACAATTGTAAATTCAGTGTTTCTCATTCATTATATTTTGTGTTCCATTTTCTTCTGATGGGACCCTACCTGATACAAATATTTGATATATAAGACATAGAAGCAATCTATATGTGAGGACATTTAAGAAGTTTAAAATAAAGAAGTAGTCACTATGAATAATGCTAAGCTTCATTATTAATTTGGGAAACTGCAGTAAAATTCTCTAGGCTGAAAGCCCATATGCTATGTAGGACATGATAAGTAGTTTATAAAACCTAAGGCTGGAAAGTTTCTTGGATTTGTGGCATAGTTAAAAACTCCAGTCTTGGAATCTGGAAAGAGGTCCAAGAGATGTGGTAGTGTGTAAGTTTGTTAGCTGAAATGTTGATGAGGTGTTCCTGTTTTCGTAAGGGTTACAAGCACTGTGAAGTTTTCCTAGGTTCATAGGTGTTACAGACCCTACTATGATGATAATCTGTGCTCCTCTGACCTGGTAGTACCACTCCTTACTGGTCATTAGTCCACCAAGCCAGCAGAAAGCAAGGCATCGATAATCTGTGTTCTTTGATAATTTAATTTATCCTTTGCCATAATTGGTAACTCTTTCATTGGCTAAATATTAAATGTTTTCTTTGTGTTGACCAATTAAACAATTGTGGTCAGAGGAATTTCATGTGCTCATAGACTATTGAACATTACATATTCACAATGAAACTGTGCATACAATATTTCCTGGATCTCCAGTTCTTATTGTTCATCATTTAGAAGAATTTATACATGTGTATAAGAAGACCTATAACAATATTTGTTATTACCTAGTCAAAGCAAACATTTGGAAAAACCCAAATGTCCCTGAATGGGAGAATATTAAAGTGTTCTGATGGGTATTCTTTAATTGCCTTTCTCCACCAATTTTTACTTTGCCAACTCTGTTCTGTGTCTTGTAACACCGAACTTTATGGACTGAATCAACCAGTGGCTCTTGCCCGCTGGCTTCTGCATGGGCGTAGCTAATGGAGCTTATCACTGGGACTTGGAGGACAGGAGGTGAGTGAAATCAGTGTATTTATTCCTTAGCTTCCTCTCTTCTGAACTCTGTGTTGGCATTACTGCTTTCCCTCACCGCAGTCCCCAGATCTTGTTGATGGCCTTCTTCTACAGCTATGGCTCTTTCTCTGGTTTATAGTAATGTTCTCTCCCATTGCCCTTGAGCCGTAGGCACAGTAATGGCTTCTTCCCATCGTTGCCAGTCCTCAATTCTTTACCAGTCCTTGTTGGTTACCTATACTACTGCCTCAACACTTGTATAATAGATTTTCTTCATTAACTCCATTTGAATGTGACATCCCCCCGCCCCAACTTAAATAGTCATACAGAGAGAAGACCCATGAAATAGCCTTTCAAAATGGGATTCTGGGAAAAATTGGCTCATATTTTTTAGAAGTACCTGTCTATCTTCCTTGTCTAGAGGATATTGAACTTTAATCATATGTGGCCCACGGTTACACTGTGATTACTCAGATTATCACTTGTGTTTGTATAGAATGAAGTTCAAGTGAAAGGAAGACATTCCAATCCACATACAACTAAATGTCACAGTCATTAAATATCCTAGCTCCTTACCTTTATTTTGCTGGTAAAACAGCACCCTTATTCAAGTCTGAACTAACTAGCCTTTCCTTGCATAAAAACATGTTTTGGCTTGAGAGTAGTTGTCTCAAGCACCATTATGTGAGTTAGGTCCCAACATAATCTGGACAGAGAAGTGAAAAGACTGCTCTGATAAAATACAGTTTTATTCTTAAAGAATTGTAGGATTATGTCTATATTAACTGAAGTCTAGGGAACATTCATGTGAGTAAATTTTAAGATTATAGGACTGAAATAAAAAATATGAAACTAAATCAGGCAATACATATTGATACCTGAGAGTCAGGTATCAATGTACTGATGTGAGTACCTGGAATAGTGTCAATAGCCTGTTGAATTGTCTAAATAAATCCTGAACTCATTGAAGGTATTTTCACATAAATGGCCATCAGAAGGCATTATTTTAGATAAGGCTCTTAATTATCAAGTGGCTTAGTTATCCGTCCAATGAATTTCGGTTGGCCTCTGCCTTCTAACCACTCCAGTGCTTGCTCAGTGAGCTCATGTGCACTATGACCATGGTGACCCAGATAAGAGCTGTGCATGGACTCAATATCTTGGACTTCCCCTCAACAAAGCCGATCTGTGTACTACCATTGCTGAGTCCCAATATGCCAATGGCTGAAATCAATTTGGCATCATTTCTTGGGGGAATTAGCTAGCTACATGGTGGCACACTGATACATTGGACCTCTTTTTATTGTGCAAGAGGCAATGATTTATTCTAGCAGGAATGGATACTTATTTCACAGTGTATTTGCCTTCCTTGTCTGTTCTAATGGCTTCATACTGCGCAACTAACTAAACCAGTACCATTTTTCCAAAATTTCCTTCCATGCATGTTTCCATGTTAGGGTTCAATATAGAAAATTTCATGTGAGATTTAGAAGATGGTAATGAAGCAATAGTCATTTTTGGTCTGAAGGCCAGTATAGGGCAATTATCATCACAGCTCATTCACATTACTGTTCACCTTGCTGGTTGGTTCCTCAGTTCCTGTAAGTCCCAGGCCAGGTGCAAATGCATCTGTATGATGAAGGTCATCAGCTTATTCAGCAGGTCCCCTGTAGCATTAAAATTGGAAGCATTGAGATAGATACAGTTCTATTTTGCCTTTTGTCTCTTTGACTTCCTGTCTTTTTTTTTTCTTCTGGACTGCTGGTTTTGAAGGGTTCACGCCAGCATGAGGTTCAGTAGGAAGAAACTTACACAGAGTGCTTCACATTTTCCACCATTGCATCAGGTCTAATCCTCATAAGAAATCTCTTATTCTCAATCACCCACAGTGATTCTATTTCTCTGAGTGATACACTGTGAACATGTCTATCCACCCAGTCATTTGCAGGTTTATAGAATGCCTTATTAATTATCATGCTAACTACACAATATTGCATCTGTAAGCAGACACATTCTACCTCAAATGAAGTATATAATGAGCTTACACACCTAAGGAACTCATCTGTCTACATATATGATCTATCACTATAAGTGACTGACTTGATAGATTAGTGGAATGATCTGCTGAGATGCAGTTACAGTGCCAGTTTGGGCATCACACCTTGGGATGACGACTTGCTGTACTAGGATGCATTATAAACCTGTGTTTAGCTATGGAAATGGGTTGTGTTATTTTTCTGTTCCTGTTGAGTCACCCTCTTCTGAAGATGCAGATTTCACTTTTGGCCCTAGAAACCACTCTTTC
>NW_011889314.1:85144-92641 GCF_000151845.1 Pteropus vampyrus
TCTATCTTTATCATCCTGATCTAAGTCACCCTTATCTCCTACTTGGATTGTTGTAATAGCATCTAATAATATCTCTGGTTCTATCCTTGCGACTCTAAATGGTATTCACAATGCAACAGCCAGAGTGATCTTTTAACAATGTAAGCCAGATTTTGTTGCTCCCCTGTTCACACTCCATTTGCTTATCTCATTCAGAATAATAATCTAACTCCTATGGCTTATACACACCACTCTCCCTGCCTCGACTTCCAACTACTCAGGTTGAGACTTTTTGGCCTCCTTATAGTTCTTTGAACATACTAAATGAGCTCACACCTCAGAGTTCTTATTCTTGCTGTTATCTCTGCTTGGAATGGAATATTCTTCCTCCAAATACCTTCATGGTTTGCTCATTCACCTTCTTTAGCTTTCTGCTCAGTCGACTTATCAGCAAGGAGTTTCCTATCAATTCTATTTTATAAAAGCTCTCCCCATAGTGCCCAGTTCTTCTTCCTTGTTTAATTTTTCTCCATAGTTAAATCATTGACCGACACCTTATATATCTTTTTGTGACTTTATTTTTTAATTGTCTGTTTTGTTCTTGGCTATATTCGTAGTGTTTAGATTACTTCCTGGCATGTAGCAAGTTCTTGACAAATGTTTGTTGAAGGCAATGAGTTAATAGATAGGGCCTAATTCAGTCTAATCATTCATTCATTCAAAAAAAATTTTTCACTACCTAATAATTGAAAGATACTGTATGGGGCTAAAAATTTAAAGGCTTGATGATTTATAACTTCGAGTAATTTATAATCATATGGAGGAAATAGACATGTGACCAATTCTAAATATAATAAGTAAATGTAGATGTATAGGTAGGCCATAAGGAAGGTGAGACAGATGAGGTTTCATTTGATTTGGATGTTAATGAATTTATTATATTTTGAGAAGTGTAAAATAGAGAAGAATAATTTCTGGCTTGAGGAACAAAATCAGTCACAGGATCTTATAAGTCTGTTTGTCATAGAATAGTCCACTATTGCCCATCTAGTATATGAGGTTGGTTATTGCTCTTCCCAGGAGGGGATAGTTAACATTGATCATACTGATAAAGCAATTTAATATTGAATATCTTTTGTTTGTGGTTTCATCAGGTGCATCCATGGGTACCAGTCCACTAGATCGCTCACCTGTGCTAGCAAGACCACCTGACAATTCAGTTACTGTCATATGTAATGACAGCAATAGTGGCCAACAGAATCTTATTTGACTTTTGTGAAAAGCACAGGTAATATTTGACTTCCAAATTTATATACTTTTCCACAGAGCGTACTAATATAATAGTATTAATTTGAGTTTTCTCATTTTCTTCCTTTAGGTAATAAAAGAGTGCACCTAACCAAGTGAGCCAATGAATGGAGCCAACCACTCTGTGGTGTCTGAGTTTGTGTTCCTGGGACTCTCCAATTCCTGGGAGATCCAGCTTCTTCTTTTTTGCTTTTCTTGTCTTTTTTATATGTCTAGTATGGTGGGAAATCTCTTCATAGTGGTCACTGTGACTTCTGATCCTTCTTTACACTCCCCCATGTATTTTCTGTTAGCCAATCTCTCCATAATTGACCTGATATTTTGCTCCATTGCAGCACCCAAGATGATTTGTGATCTTTTCAGGAAGCAGAAAGTCATCTCCTTTTGGGGTTGTATAGCTCAGATCTTCTTTAGTCATGCTGTTGGAGGCACTGAGATGGTGCTGCTCATTGCCATGGCCTTTGACAGATATGTGGCCATAAGTAAGCCTCTCCACTACCTGACCATCATGAGCCCACGCATGTGCATTTTGATTTTAGTGGTTGCTTGGACAATTGGTCTCATTCACTCTTTGGCCCAGTTGGCATTTGTGGTAAACTTGCCCTTCTGTGGCCCTAATGTAGTAGACAGCTTTTACTGTGACATACCTCGGCTCATCAAACTTGCTTGCACAGATACTTATAAGTTGGAGTTCATGGTCACTGCCAATAGTGGGTTCATTTCTTTGGGTGCTTTCTTCTTGCTGATCCTCTCTTACATCTTCATCCTGGCCACTCTACAGAAACACTCCTCAGGTGGTTCATCCAAGGCTCTTTCCACACTGTCAGCTCATATTACTGTGGTGATTTTATTCTTTGGTCCACTGATTTTTTTCTATATGTGGCCCTCTTCTTCAACACATCTGGATAAATATCTAGCCATATTTGATGCAGTTTTAACTCCATTTCTAAATTCAGTCATTTACACATTTAGGAACAGAGAGATGAAGATGGCAATGAATAGAGTGTTCAGTCGGCTTATGAGTTTTAGAAAAAATTACTAAATGGCTTTATTGAAACACAAAATTTCCAAGAGACTATTCATAAATTTTCTGTACCTATTAGTCAGTCCTCATGAAGACTGTGCCATCTTTCTAAGGTCTTAACTCGTTCTTTTGTTTGAAGCACATTCCTTTGCTTCTTCACTTTGCTGACTCTGTGTTGGTTTCCATGCATTAGATAAAACAGCCACCTCTTCCAGTCTTGAAGGATCACTTAAAGTAGAAGATAAATCTTATTCTTCAACTCTATCCACGTTCTTGATCATCTCTCAAATCTTTGTCATTGTGCAAGCAGACTAATTTATTTTTAATGGCTCCCGGTAGTTGAGGGTGTGCCAGGAGCTGTTAGTGTTCCAAAGGGAAGGATGTCAGTAAACACCTAAATTCAGGTTGATTGGAATTTAAACCCTCAGGCAGCAGCATTAAAAGTATGCAAATATATACAGTCTTGAGGGGCTACAAGTGTAAGCTCTGCTGACCACCAGTGCCAGGCGATTCCTTGCGGGGCAGTAGTAAAAGTTGGGGCTCTAGATGAGTGTAAAAGCTCCTAGCTGGGAGATAATGGTGAGCCGTGTGAGGCAGAAGGAGAGCACAAAGACAGTGTGTACCACCCTCCGATCCTAGACAGCAGGTCTGTCCGTGAGCCCCTACAATGGGAGTCAGACTTGAAGTGTGCCTCTCAGGCCAAAACTTTAGGGCAAGCAAGTAGGCCTTTTTCACAGAAAGACTGAGGTGTGTGTTTTAGTCTCATCTCTGTGCTATGCCCTGATGGTGGTAGTCTGCCAAGATCTGTCTCTGATTATTAGTCCCGTGGGACCCAGAAAAGCCAGCCACTCTGGCCATCCCCTGGGTGGCAGCTGCAAAGCCCAGGTCACTGGATGTGAAAACCAGGGCACCAGACACATGTGTAAAAACTCCCCTTAGAGAGAGACCAATGCTCAGGAGTGCTACAGAGGGAGAGCAGAAAGGTGGCACCCACCAGTCTCTGTCCAGAGAGTGCTCCAGTATGTTCCCAAATGTATGTCAACAGATTCCTGCTACTCAGGCTAATACTCCAAGACAAGCAAAAAGCAAAGGAATCTCTCCCATACAAAGTCCGGACAGCCCTTGATCACGGCTTCCATGCTGGGCCCAGGGGCAGGTGAGTTTGAGTGTGTATACCCTTGAAAAGCCGTTTCTCTGATTGTGATAGCCTTGAGTCTCATGGAGGTGAGCCCCGTTGGATTTTGAGTTAGATATTTTGGGGGCTTGTCTCTCAGGTGCAGATCTTAAAAGTTTGAGGTACTTGTTGTGGAGTTCGAACCCTTTGCTCCTCAGGGAGAAGAAGGTTTCGGTTTTGAGTTCCCTCCAGACTGTGGGTCTCCGTGCTGGATGTGGGGTTAATGGAGAGATTGTGTTCCAGCCTCTCCTACCTGCTTACATGTGGGCCTTCTCTCCTTGTCTATATGTAGAAGCTCAGCCAGGTTTTATATTTTTTTTTCAGAGAAAGTCGTTCCACATGTAGCTGTAGATTTTGTTTGTAGGAAGTCAGTTTAGGACCCTCTTATGTCACCATTTTGAACCAGAACTGGGACCACCTTTCTGCTATACATTACTGTGTGTTCATGGACCTTAACCATCCATATATGCTGGGTCTATTTTGTTCTCACTGAAGAATGGGTGATATTCTTCCCTGAAAAGAAAGAGAGACTTTTATATTAAAGGTATAGAAATCAAAAATTATATTAGTCCTTATTTTCAGTTTCCAAATAATCGTGCCAATAATACCTTTCACACATATTAAATAATGATGTAAATAAGTTTGTTCTCAGGAGAACCATATAATATTTTCAAGCTATTCTGGCCTGTAACTGGTGCATTTGTTAAAATCATGCTTCATTATCTGTATGTATCCCATATCTCTCTTTTCTCTTGTTCTGCTTCGTTATTTCATCCTCTCGGTTATGAGTAAAAAATAACAACCATCTTTAGGCTTTGTGATTATTTATACATTTTAATTCATAAATCTTGTTTTCATGCTCTTTTTCTTATGTCGAATGTTCTCAACTCTATTTTCAGTCAAATGTAGATGAAGTATCGTAAAGGGCTAGATAATAAATAGTTTTGGATTTGTGGGCTATATAATCTCTGTTGCAACCATTCAATTCTGATATTGAAGTATTGAAACAGCCATAGCCAACATATAAATAAGTAATCATTTTGTAATAAAACTTATTTACAAAAGCAAGAAGCAGGCCAGATTTGGGATGTCCTAAATATAGATTTGCCTATTCCCCCAAATATCATAGTCTTTGTCTTAAAACAAGAATCTAAAATAAAAAGCAGTATAGCATCGCACAAAATTTGCAGTAAAAATTCAGAGATTCAGAGTTGGTTCTAATAGCACCAACTCATTTGCTGTGCTATCTTACCTAAGTCACTTAACCTCTCTGAATTTCAGTCTCTTCAAAGGTTGCAATTGAACTCACAGATTTATGGTTATGACTAAGCGAGATATTTGAAAGGCTTTATCAATTAAATAATTAATCTGCATTCCTTTCCTGGACTGTAACCATTTGTTTGGAGTCTATCAGCTTAAAAATAAAATTTATCTTCTGATGCAAATTAAACTTACCTTCTACTTTGTACTCTCCCACCCACAAATATCTTGTGATGTATCTCTGTTATCTTGTCTTTTCGTAGTACTGTAATATGTGTCACCTGTCAAATTGAAGATTTAATATCTTATTTCCTTGTTTAATTTATTGGTAAAAAAATAATGGAAAATATTTACAGGGTACATACTTTGTGTCAGGTGCTGCTCTTAACTTTACCTGTATTAATTCATTTAATACTGAATGCAATACTTGAGACAGATACTATTATCATTCCATTTTATAGATTGGGAGATTGAGGCACAAAGATTTTAAATAACTTATCTAATGGATATTGGAGTTAAAATCCAGGAAGTTTAGATTTAGAGGCTGAATTTTTAGTCATTAAGTTATTTTTTTTCTTATAAAATTGGTTTAATATTGTTTCCTGGAGAGGCCTAACTTGCCTTTCTTCATTTAGGGCCAAATTGTTTATGTTCTCCCCCACTGCCATATTTATGTTAGTTCCTTGTTGATGATGAAACAATTTCTAATTAAATAAATTACGGCATAAACAGTGTAATTATGTTATGTGCACACATTTCAGCTATTATATAATAAATATTAACATGGAAAGTTGCTCAAGATAGCTTAGTAAGCAAAAAAAAGGTAACAAAAAAAGATTTAAAATTCGATCTGTCTTTAAAATAATGTTTGTATATAAGCCAAAATGTTAATAGTGCTATTTATCCCTTGGGTTGTTTTATTATCTGCTTGCACTATCTGTAATTTTTATATTTTTTATAACAAATGTTTTAATGTAATAATGAAAGACACTACTATAATAGTCAAATGCATTTTAAAAGTCATTTAAACCCTGGTATATTTCACACATTTTTGATGTTGAACCTTGACAAAAGCATTTTGCTAGCCTATGTAAATTATAATCAATGGTGGTAATTTACTTGACTTAATACTTGGCCTCTAAAAGAATTCTGACAGCCATGATTTTTAGTCTCAAAAATTGCATTGCCTTTTTTCTAGTATGTCTTAGGTGAATCTATAGATTATTATACATTTTATCATCCTTTCTGATAGGAAAGTATATCTTTGGTCTCTAGGTCTGGTATTCATTGAGTTTGGTCAACCTCTGAGTTTGGTACCACTCAGGATACAAGAATGCTTTCACATGCAGTCCCTATACTCTAAAAAGACTAGAGGTTACAACGGCAATTCCTACTTCTCTGCAGAGATCACAAGAAAATACACTTTGGACTGATTGATTCCAGTTTTAACCTTGTGTAGTTATTGTTGAGAATAAGAGCGAGACCACGTGGAGTTGTCTGTCAGCAAGAACGTCCTGCAGGCTGACTTAGAGGCAAGCACTAAAAGCTGATCACACAAAAGAAAGTTAAAATCCTCTTAGCATTTTTATAAAGTAGACAAATATGACAATATTTACATGGGAAAATATGTCAGTTTCATATATTTGGTTTATGTGCCTCCTAATGATAAATGTTTACTGTAGTCACAGTAGTGTTTCAGGAGTTATGAATAGATGGTATGTAAATATTATAAGCTACCTTTGACTTTGGAAATTTACAGTCCAAAGGAATTAGGTCTCTGGAAAAAGAAAGATAGTCTATTTTCATCATAAGTTAGTGGAAGAGAGATAAAAATGAAATGAGAAAAACCTGCCTTTCATGTGGATTTAGTAACAGTTGGAGCAAAGGGGAAGTTGACCTTATGCCCTTTGATCAATCTACATGGTGCTGATTGATTAGATTAATAGGCTTCCAAAATCAGAAATCTAGGCAAGGGGAAGAGCTCATTAATGAGGAGAATTCACAGAAGAATGTTGTAAAAATCCCTAGATCTTGTTTTAGTATAGGCACCTATATTTTTATCTCTTATTAAATTAATTTAAATTACTATTTGTAGCCTAAAAATATGAGTCTCTGATGTATGATATTTATTATTATTATGCATTAAGCTGGCATGAGCTAATATTTTTAGCGCCCCAACTCATCCATTCTGATCAAAGATTCCCTTGTTGTCTCCATACCAGATAAAATTTAAAGAAGCATGCTAAATCAAAAAGCATTGCAGTTAGTTATTTTATAAGGAGAGAGACTATGAGCGAAGAAAGTTCAAATGTTTTCTGAAAGTTGAACTAATTTTAATTTGAGAATTATATCCTATTTTCCACTAAGCCAGAAGATTGGAGATAATGTAGATAATGGAGGTTTTGTGTAAATGAGAATGTCCCATCGCAGGGAGAATGGTACAAAGCCTTTACAAAAGTGCTTGCACCTGTGCTACTTCCCCAAATAGAACTTTGGAGGAGCTTACAGGGTCATTATAGAATGTCAAAGTTGGTTTTCAACATCAAAGAAAGAGTACTGGACATAATATAGATGTAAATTACACAAAGACAATCTCTGACATTCTCAGGGTACCTGTTTTGTAGCCACAGATGATTTCACGTAGAATATTTTATGATTCCATGTGAGCTCATCCACCATAGTAGGAATAAATCGATCATCATTCTAACTCAATACTGCTGAGGAAATTTTAGAAAAATCACTTAGAATGCTT
>NW_011889314.1:93416-93744 GCF_000151845.1 Pteropus vampyrus
GGAAGTAATTGTCAAAGTTTTAAGTGCTGCTATACAGCCACTGTCATGTCACTACTAACTCATTTGACAAAAGGAGCACAGAGATCAGTTCCTTAATTGAACTCCATACTATTGTTTCTGTAACAATGATGCCACCTAGAGACCTTGACAGTGTTGTAGATTAGGAATGAGGCTATTTTTTTCTCCCGGACGCTTTCGCTCAGCCAGAGCACAGCCATCAGAGCACAGCCATCAGAACTGGAACAACCATTTCCATCAATTGTGTAACTACTACCAGGGAATATCTTGTGATTCACATAACTCTTCCTTCTTCACCCAAAACCTTACC
>NW_011889314.1:94868-118655 GCF_000151845.1 Pteropus vampyrus
TTCTGTTTTTCCACATTACATTTTTATCATTTGTTCTGTAGTTTTTCTAATAGGATTTTTGTACTCTGTGTGTGCACAGTTTTTAAATGACTTTTAATTTGATTATTTTTTCTTAATAATCTGGCAATTTATGTGATTGTTTTATGAATAATTATATCCATGTCTAGAGCAAAATGATTCTACCTTTCAAGAATTTTGTCTTGACAAATGCTTTATAGGGGTAGCTCTTCCTAGACCACCTGTTCCCTCCACTTCAAAGTCAACTTCTGCATTTATAGGAAGTGTCTGAGGTGAAAGAAATCACTGTAAAACACATTGAGAAAGCTTTTGTTTATCTCTGTTAAATCAGGGTCATGTAGAGAAACTCGTTTCATGCTATGTCAGTCTCAGGACTCAATTGAGTATATAACTATATTTCATGCCAAAAAACATACTCAAACCCAATCACCTTGGGACAGTACTTTCAGTAATCTTGCAGATCAATTTCTTTGCAGTGAGACAGTTATATTTGGCCAATGAGAACACCAAAGGAGAATTTCCCCTCTCCTTTCTACATCATCTGACTGCACTGGAGGAAAGACTGGCTTTTCCACCTCAATCTCAGCAGATCTTGCTCAAGGTAGTGGGGAAATACTTTTTGTTAGGAAAAACTGAGAATGACTTGGAAATTGGCAAAGAGATTACTGGACACCCTTTCAGTGAAATGCTGGGCATTGTCTGGGGGATCCTCTGGGATTATATTGTTCTATAGGAATGTGGGCTTTTGTCTTCTATTAGGCTATTTTAACAACCCTATAGAGATAGAATTAACTTGTAGAAAACTGATAAAAATGCACGTTTTCTGTTCATAATAGTGGAAATGACTTTTGTTCGTGGCAATGCAAATACATTTTGCCTAGTAGAGACTATAAGTCTCTGTAAGTCAGATCCCAATTAGAACTGGTTTTAACATCTTACTAGTTCCCTCATGAATTAATGACTTAGTCTGAGCATCATAATTTTAGATTTTTTTTTTTGGTCTTTCTTAAATTTTATTCGAATGGAATATCAGTCAGAGTCGTAATGACAAACAATAGAATCCACTGTGGCTAACTAAAGCAAAACAAAAAAAATTGTTTTAAGGGAAGATCACAGACTCTGTGGACAGACCAGAGAGCCTGGTGAGCTTCTGCAGACAGGAGCAGTCCCAAAGGTCTAGACACCTTGTCATTTTCTTGCTGCTGCCCTATTCATTCTACATCTAAGGGAGTATTGCTTTTCATTGAAGGATATTGACCGTAGATGGGTAATTTATCTTTGTTCAAGGTAAATTATGTTTCATGTCCTTCTGGAAAGTTGATTATTAGGACAGATTCTGACTGTATTTACTCTTTCTAGGGAAACCTTACATTTGTCAAAATGAATGGCCACTTTTCATGAAATATTTTCTTTGATATGGCTGCTGCAATGAGGGCCCCATTGCTGGTGCATCTGGGCCCAGATGCCCAGCTTGCCTTTCTAGACCACCTGATTGATTTACATTGGCAGTATTATCCCTGCCACTCGTACTCTGTAATGATAATTCTTGCTATTGTTTACCTTAGTTAGATGTTTAATGGATATCAATTTAATGGATTCATTGCTCACCAACAATCAGTTAAGGCTATGTCTTTCCTATTCTTGAGTTCTTTATCTTGAACTGTCTTTGTCTAGATTTTCCAAGAAGGGCTGATGTGTAAATATTTTCTGAGTCATCCTTTTTCATATCTATCATCTCTAATCATTGGCTTGTCTTTTTTTTTTTTACCTCTGCCTTCTATATTTTCTCAAGCCCATCTTCCAATTCATTGATTCTTTTTTCAGACATGTTTATACCTCTTCTTGCTTCTATGTGGTTTTCATTTCCAAAATACTTTCAATGTTACATTTCATTTCTTTCCTGGTCGATACCATTTTACTTCATCTTCTTCTCTGTTCTCTCATATCTCCTTCTGAAGCTCTTTTGCAATGAATCATAGGTTCTCATTAAATTTTTTGAGAGAAATATTTTTCTTAAATATTCTTCTATACTTGTCTCTCTTTTTTTCAGTTATGCTATGCATATGGCTTAAGTTGCATTGTTTCTGTATTTGATTTATCTCTCTATATGAACAGTTATATGTATCTGGGTCTGCTTTTTGTTAAAAAAAATTTGGACAGGGTCAGTAGAGTAATTTTAGCTTTTTGAAAATTGTTCTTTAACCTCTCTATTCTGGCAAACTAGCCCTGCCGACATCTGTGTAGACTAGAATGAGCGACATAGACTAGACTCTGGCACATCACCTGCAGTACACCATCAGCAGCTAGCACAGTGGCTTAGTGCTTACCTAACCCATCTACCTGGATATTGCCAACTAATCAGAAAAATTCAGAGACTTTATTTTCTCCGAATAGGATCGAATCAGATCATGGACTTTTGACATTAATAGAGTTATTCCTTTTCTCTACTTTCTCTCCCAAATACCAACTTTGATTTTTAGTCTGTTGCAAGATTGGATTTAATAAAATGTTATCATTTAACACCATTCTGTGCTTTTTTTCATGACTGGCCAGCTATGTATGTATGATTCAGTGTGATTTATTTGGATTCGCTCCTCAGAATTTATTATGCCTCAGAATTTATTGTTCTTATTTCCTTTTTTTCAATCCCCAAAACTGATTTTAGATACTGAGAATCTTATAATGAAAGTTCATGAGTGGAAAAGGACAGCTTTTCACAGCATCATATGACATTGGAACCTTACTCAGTAATGACATGAATTTCCTTTTCTTTATCTTATTAATGTTTCTAGCAAATTTACAGGAAAAAAAAACAACAACAACAAAATAAAACAAAACAAATTGGCTCTCCTAAATTAGAGGTTGGCTGCAGAGATAGGTAGCTATCGCTGAAAACCCCAAAGAAAGAGTTCTAGCTTTAAGTTTTTAGTGTACTTGTGATTCAGTGCTAAAGTAGTCTGTTCTCTTATCCTCTGTTGAAAGTAGCTATCTGAGTTGCAGACACCATATTCTGAAATAAAATGTTTTTTTTTTGGTGGTTGAATTCAATTTATTTGCAGTTTGTTGGACTGCAAAGAGAATAGTGGACTCAGAGCCTTAAGTTTTATGACTAGCAAGAAAATCTGCAAAGCTTAATGGTGACAGGTTTACTTATCCACAAGAGTAATGAGTAGTATTATATAGAGTGAACAAATTCTACTTCTCGTAACAAACATATTTTATTATAACTTAATTAAACAACTGTAATTATCTGTTGCAAATATGGTAACCAAGTTTAACTGGTTAAATGATTACATTTATAAGTCTTTCCAACAACCATAAGTAGAGACAGAGAATCTTAAATGTAAGAAAATAGATTATATGTATATTTCAGCTTTATTGAGATATTGTTGATATATAACATATGTAAGTTTAATGTGATAATTTGATGCTCCCATGTAAATCAATAAATAGGATATACCACATTAATAGAATAAAAGATCAAAATCATGTGATCATCTCAATAGATGCAGAAAAAACATTTGACAAAGTTCAACGGTCTTTCATAATACTCTCACCAAATTGAGTATAGGAGGGATGTACCTGAACATAATTAAAGCCATATATGACAAACTCACAATGAATATCATACTCCATGGTGAAAGGTTGAGAGCTTTTCCTCTAAGATCAGGAACAAGACAAGGATGGCCACTCTCACCACTCCTGTTCAACAGACTACTGTTGAAGTCCTAGCCAGGGCAATTAGGCAAAAAAGAGAAAGTCATTTGAATTGGAAAGAAATAAGTAAATTGTCTTCATTTGCAGATGATTTAATCTTATAAATAGGAAATCCCAAAGACCACCAAAAATCTACTAGAACTAATAAATAAATTTGATAAAGTTGCAGAATATAAAATCAACATACAAAAATCACTTTTATTTTTATATACTAAGAAGAAACTATCTGGAAAAGAAATAAAGACAACAATTATTTACAATAATCTCAAACAAAATAAAATACTTAGAAATACATTTAACAGAGGAGGTAAAAGATCTGAATACTGAAAATTATAAGACAATAATGAAAGGAATTGAAGAAGACACAACTAAATGGAAAGATATTCTGTGTTCATGGATTGGAAGAGAAAATTAAAAAATATCCATGCTACTCAAAATCATCTACAGATTCAATGCAATCCCTATGAAAATTCCAATGGCATTTGTTACAGAAATAGAAAAAACAATCCTAAACTTCTCATGGAACCACAAAAAACTCCAAATAGCCACAGTAGTCTCGAGAAAGAAAACTAAAACTGTAGACATTACATTTCCCGATCTCAAACTTTATTACAAAACTATACAATAAAAATAATAGTAGTGACATAAAACAGACACATAGACCAATGGAACAGAATCAAGAGGTGAGAAATAAACCCATGTAGATACAGTCAACTAATATTTGACAAAGGAGCAAAGAATATTTAACATTAAAAGGATAGTCCCTTCAAAAAATATGTTGGGAAAACTGTAAGTTTATATGTAAAAGAATGAAATTGGATTCTTATCTTACACCAAAAATTAACTCAAAGTGGATTAAAACTTGTGTAAAAGCTCGAACTTTAAACTACTGGAAGAAAACATACGAAATCAAAGCTCTTTGATATTGGGTGTGGCAACAGTTTTTTTGGGTATGACACTAAAGCACTGATAAGAAGAAGGTGTATGTCTATAATTATTAATTTATACTCTATTATTTAAAATATATTTTATTTTAAAATTTTAAACCTTTCATATGTTTAGAAGAAAATTGTATTTGGGGCCTTATTTTGAATTGAATAATCTTATCATGCTTCTTAATTGTGTATCCTACTAGTAATAGGTTTTTTTTTTTTTTGGTGAATTATCATATTTTGCAAATTTGCTGCCCTCCAACAATTATTTTTGATGGTCTCCAATTATTTCTCTGGGAAGCAAAGTGTTTGTGTATACACCTCCCCATCTCCATTTTTGTTTCCACCCTTTTCTCTTCTCCTAATTTGTTCCTACTCTAGGTATTTGCACCCTTTCTTAATATTCTGTCTTTCATTTTTACTCATGCTTGCTGCTCTTAATTGTTTGAACCTTTGGATACATAAAAGGAATTAGCTGACAAAGTCTGTGAAGATTTCTAAATTCTACAACCATTTTTTTTTCAGAAAAGTTTTGAATTTTTTTCTGTTTAAATTTTTGTAACACTTTTTTTCCTTTTGTTAGAGATTTCTCTGGTTCATATCATAAAATAAAGATAAAGAGTATATAAAAAATAAAATGATAAATCTTTATTTTTCATAAAATAATTTTATGCCTCTTTTCTCCATTCTTCATAATCCTATGAGATAGTTTCCTTGGACTTATGACCTCATTCTGAGAACCTCAGAACTCTAACACATCACTTGGTCACCATCTTGTACTATAGATAATTAACCGCCTCTTTCAAAATGGCAGTATTTTTATAGCTTCTTGTCCTAGGGAGGGTGGGTGGAAGGATGTGGGCAATGCTTATGCACAGGAGAAAGTTTAGGTTGTGGGACATCTCTGACTCTGACTATCTTGCCAGATTAGGTAGGTGGTGGTGATGAAGGGGCAGAAGGATTGGTGGACTTTATATGTACTCTACCACAAGAAGAATCTCCTTCTCAGATTCCTATGCTTCCAGGGAGGAAGGATGTAACAAAATGGGCAGAAGCAGAAATTATATAGAAAGGAAGATTCAGGGCAACTGTATAGAGAAAGGCACATGAAAGAAAATGAAGTTGATTTTAATGAGAATCCATATATGGGAATCAAGATATGAGAGAAAGAGTAGTTCTTATAAGTTTACGATTATTGTCCCTGTTTTTAAGATCTCTGATCTATATTCCTTTTTTTGCTATAGGTCAGCTTCTCTTTAGCTTCACTTGCTGTATTGGTCAGTATGTAACTTGGTCAAACAATTTCAATGTGAGCTCTAACCCCCATGGATCTCTGTTTCTTTTGATATTCCATTCTGCTTATTATGTCAAACAAAAGTACTTTTCTGAAATTCCCAGGATTGAATTCCTAATCATTGCTGAATGGTGTCACAAAAACATTCCAGCTAACATTTGTCCAAGTACATGATATCCATTTTTAATAAATTACTTACAGTTGCTTGGAAACAGTCTCTTAACTGTTCATAGATTTCTGCCACCTTACAAATTTTCTACATGTAGCATATTGCCTTATTTTCCCACCTTTTTTTCCTCCAAAACTTCTTTCCCTATATTACTGAAATTACTTGTCATTTGTAATTTTACTCTTTGTCATCATTCATTACCTCCCCACAGTCTTGATTCTCTCTTTACTCTTTGATTTCACCTGCTTGTTTAATGACACCAATAATACCTCAGCCCTAAATCTATGCCTTTTTTAGTCTTTTCCTTTTTGATCACTATGTTCCTGTCTCTCTTATTTATTCTTGTTGTGTACAGAAACAGGGCCTTTTTAAGGCAGATAATATGTAAAAATAAATACAATAGAGAGGGAAACATGGATGATATAGAAGAGACGGGGGGAAAGTTGGAGTGGTTCTTGAGTTTGCAAGAGGTAAGAGTTATAATGAATGAGGTTAGGGTTTGGCTAGATCCTTGTTGCTTTGGTTTAGAAGGAAGAGAAGAGAAAATATTTTTCTTCTGCTGTCTTAAATTAGAATTCTGCATCTATTTTCAAATGTAATGTGGCAACTAATTTTCTTTTTTGTGGTGGTCATTCTTATGTGATATTTTGATTTTGCCTTATAAAACAAATGGGCAACTTTGCACCTTTACTCTGTACTTTTTGACATAATTTTGTCAAAGAGATATGCTGTAGAGAATAAGAAATAATGTTTTAATCCTGGGTTAGAAGATGAAACAAAATTTATTAGCTGTATAATTTGGTTTAATACATAGAATGAAATTATGCAGTGATAAAAATACTTTGCAATGCTGTTCTGAGGATTCAATAAAATAATATGCAAAAGGACTGATTTCCAAAATCACTTTATTTTCACAGTTTAGAATATTTTTTCTTTTAAAAAGCTCAAAAATTCTGTACCCAGCTTTAAAAAATACTTTTCTGTATTTTTATATTCTTAAGATAAATATGTTATTGAAAATATCATAAAAGGATTAAAATGAAAAGGTCACTTAAAAGTTTTCTGTGGAATGTATATTCAGTCACCATAATTTAGAAGTAGCTCTAGATTATGGCAAAAAGTCACTTTGTTGTGAAAATTATAAACCTCTTATCTCTTCTCATTAAGGATAATTCCTCTTCACTGCGTAGCTACCTTGGGAAAATCAAAATGTAGGTGATGATCTCATTCTGGCAATCCCAGATCTCTGCAACATCACTTGGTCACTGCCCTCTGGAGCTGTAATTATCTTCCATCTAACTGTGATATTGTTTTATACAGCTATCTGTTTATGTCTGTCATGATCCTGAATAGGACCTTGTCGATTTTGGGGGGGACCATACCTGAATTTTAGTGATGCTGATTTTATTTCCCTTGGCAAAACAGGTAGGTGAGAGGGATGAAAATAGTAAGAAATCAGAGAGCAAAGATAGAGATATTCTAGAGATAGAGATAATTTTGGTGATGAGATAGAAATTTTCTGAAGCCAGATCCACTCTACTACAGCAGTCTCTTAATTGGGCTTCTTCTCTTTTTTGTCCCTTCCTTCCAGTTTTTCTGTCACACTGACAAATAAATTGCCTTCGTTAAGTACTGGTCTCATAATTAATTCCTTGCTCTTACTCATTTATTTATTAACAATGCTCAATCCTCTTAAGTTAGAGTTTGAGGTAAGGTAAAACTAGTCTCTACTTTCTCATCTTATTTTCCACTGTTTGCTATAAAAATTTCCATTTTCCAGGCAACCTGCACTCTTCACCATTATCTGAGTACCTTGAACTTACCTGTCATTTCTCATATTGTATTATCTGCCTGAGATTATTTTTCACACTCTTTTTATGTATTATATTTACTATTAATAAAAGCTCTTCTCAGTGCCACATTTACCACTTTGTCTTCTCTGATCATAACAGCTGGAGTTTTCTTCCACTTTACTCAGGTTCTGCTAAGTTTGTGACATTCATCTTACTGTGCCTATTGGATATTTGCTTAAGAACTAGAACTACATTGTCCTGAGTTGCTGTCTGTATCCATAACTGATTGTTTGACATTCATAAACTATCCTTGTGTTTTCCACCTGTACAGGGTTAGCAACAGCTATTGTGGCTAAAATATGTTAAGTGGATCTTGAAAAAAAGTGATAGTTTGGACACAAAAATCTTTTTTCCTGAGAGGCAGGTATTTGTGGGTTTGCTTCCTCTTTCTAGGCAAGTTCATGCAAATTTTTATCTGGTGGAGCACAACCTTTGGAAATTCCAAGAAGCAGCCCCGCAGATACAAATGACCAGTGTTATCTGAGGTGGTCAGGAAAGACATGAATATAGTTTATGTGAGAATTTATGTGAAGCAGCCCCCATGTGGATACAAATGACCAGTGTTATCTGAGGTGGTCAGGAAAGACATTAAAATGGTTTATGTGAGAATTTATCTATGGCTTTGGCTGTAGGGAGAGGAGAGGTTGGGAAAATGATATGGCATAACTCATTCGTTGACAAAGCGCAAACTTCTTACAAAGCAAGCCCTGAGCTGTGTCTCCACTTAGTAGCAAAATTATTCTATGAAAAATATTCCTAATGAAGATATTCAAGCTACTGGAAACCAGCATAGACATGAAAACCTAACTTGAAACAAGCACTACTTAATTATCTCAGAATAATGGGTGAAGAATTAAAAATTTTATTAATACTTGGAACTGGAACATATAGCAACCAGCTGATCCTTATTATGTATTAGGTTCCACTTATTTTTGCCCCCACAATATGGTAGGTACTGTATTAGGTATAGGTTACGTATATCGTATCACCTAGTTCCCACCACACCCTGCGAAGAAGATGTTGTCCTCACCTTTTACAAATGAGGAAACAGAGAGGTTAAGTAACTTTCTCATGCTCACATAGCAAGTGAGCAGTGGAGCTTGGATTCAAACACAGGCCTGATATATTGCAAAGGCCAAGCAGCTCACAGCTCTACTGTAGGCTTCTCAGATGAGAGTAGCAGCAATAATTTATGGATGATTTACATTTGCATTGCATTGTAAAAAGCAATGTTTCCATTTGTTATCATATTTGATAGTCACAGAAGTTGTGTGAGCCTGGATGGAGAGGTACTGAAGGAGTTTACCTTTTTGAACCAAATCACTTGAGTAGAGGTGGAAATTGGATCCTCCTGTTTACTTTCATCTGAAGTCTTGCACAAACTTGTTTCCCTCTGTTCTTCTATGCTTTCTTTTGTCTTTTTCTTTTACTTTTAGTATCATAAGGCATATCTCTTCTAATTTCTCCTTTCTTTGTGTCTTTCTCTTTTTTCACATTCTTTCTTTATACTTCCTTTCTTCCTTATTCATTTCTACCTCTCAGATCATTGCCAAGCTTCATGAAAAGAAGTTGAGTGTTGAACGTAGGTTTACAGAGGAGAGTTTCATCCTATCCCTAAATAAGATATAGGCTGTGGAGGGTGGGGTGCCTCTGGATAGAAATTCTTATGGTTATCATCAATTTTGAGAAGAGAAGTGTTCTTTTTTGCATGTGTAGTTTACTTGAAAAGATGATGGAGAGATCATTGGAGTCATGGCTCCTAGAGTGTGTAGGGGTTATCTACCAACCTCTCATTCTGAAAATATTCACTGACTTTCACACTTAGTTATGAACTTTGGGTGATATACAAATTAAAAATTTTAAACATTATGTTAATAGCTAAGGCTCTACAGATTATAAATCAGGGAGTTTACCACTCATATTTAAAAGGACAGGTCTCATTCCATTCTCTAGGTGAAAACCTTGACCTCTCTAGATAATACTAGTCTTTTCTTTTGAACTTCTATTTTTTTGTCCCTCACACATTAAACAAATTATTATCTCTACTGTTTCTATGGCATATATCATATGCTGCCCTTATATTGCAGCTATTATGTGAGTGGTTAATATCTTTCCAATGTTTTATTGACTTAAAAAAGACCCTCTGAGTATTATCGACTGGAATTGTCAAGAAAAACTTTACAACACAATTAAGAACTTTTATTGACTTCTGAGGAGAGTAAAATATAGAGAAGCAGAATTGATGGTAGGATAACACGTATTCCTTCAAATATTTTGCCACTGCTGTGTCCTTTCAAATGAGCACCAAAATAAGAAGAATGAGCACTCAAAATGTGGCAGCAATGAACAATCTCATTTCTGTGTACAGTTTACTTCTAACATTTAATTATTTCCTTTTTCAATGTATTTAGTTATCGTCATGCAAAATAATTTAGTGAAAATAAAAGGTAGTTTTTATAAATGCTGGTGATTGGTATCAGTTTTCACTCAGAAAATCACATTTAAAATTTTTTTTTTCTTTTTTAGGTTATTTTTTACAGGATCTGTAATTTTTGGAACAAGAATCCAGAGACCTGGTTTCTGGTTCCTCCTGTTCTGGCACTAGTGTGACAATGAACAATTCAGTTTACATTTTTGAGTCTCAGGTTTTTCGTAATGGTCAGTTTGGACCAGGTTATCTCTTAAATCAAAGTACTAGTATGATTCCACTGAGTGCTGATTTCCCCACAAAAGTCTTCATATTTTTTTCATCGGTTGTTGATTACCTCTGGCCTTCTCTACAATGGCTCAGTCATTCATCCATGCATTTTCCTCCCATCAGTCCTCTTCATTTCGTCTGTCCCTTCCAAAATGAGCAGCATATGTGGTTCCCTGTTCCCCAGCTCAGGCTCACAGATTTCTGATGACTGAAGAGTATGAGGCTACAGAAAATGTGTTTCTTGAGACTATGGACTGCAGATGCAGAAGGTGGCAGCAAAGTCATTTGACTTAGTTGAGTATAGAGAGACTCAGCTCAGTTGTGGTGAGCTAGAATTGTGTTCAGATCATAGCGAGAGCTTCTGGGAGTTTGGGAGCAGAGAGGTTGTTAAGATAGATGAGAGCATCAACTTGACATGCATTTTTGTGAGAAGATTCTTCAGGTTTCTGGAGCTGTGTCTGCAAAAGGAGAAGAATGTTTATATGCCTGTTCTGCATCCCGGCACCTTCTAAGGGAATAAAACTTTGAGAGCTGTTTTCAGGGTGCATCCTCTACTGGAAATTGACTATGGTGGGTATTTGGAATTCTCTTCACTCCATCCATCCTCAACCTGCTCCCACGCAAACATGTTCCAAACTTAAAAGGCACCAACCCTTTAACATCACCTTTAGGTGCATGTAATTAAGCCAAGGAGAAAGCTCTGCTGCCCTTCTGTATTGTTATTTAACGTTCATTTCATTTCGAAATGGGCTAAAAGCTTAAAAGTATGAGTGATCTTGGAGACACGACATACCTGCATATATTTCAGACCAGTAAGCATGGTGATATCAAATATTAGAGCAGGTCACAATAAAGGACTAAATACAACTGAGCAAACAAAGGGAGTGAGTGAGTGAAGCTGAGATATTTATAAAGAAAAAAATTAATATTTCAATGTTTCCAAGTGCTGGTCATAAGCACCTTAAACTATTTGGACAAATAGAAGCTGTTTACAGGTGTATTTCACATCCTTTGTGATGATATAGGCATATGCTTTAGCAGAAATTAGGGTAAAATCTCAAATATTTGTATATGTCTCAGGCCTGAGTAAAAGTCTTGCAGGGCCAGGTGCTGGCATCAGAGGGAAACTCATTGAGTAGTATGGCCAGCAGAGAGCTCTGTATCATTTTGACAGAACTCTTAAAAAATGGGAAGATTCAGTGGATGAACCTTGAGGATATTCTTATAAGTGAAATAAGCTAATTGAAAAAGATACATGCTGTGTGATTCCACTTATATGAAGTATCTAATGTAGTTAAATTCATAGAAACAAAAAGTAGAATGGTGATTTCCAGGGGCTGAGGAAGGGGCTAAGGGATGTTGTTGTTTAATGGGTATAGAGTTTCAGATCTGCAAAGTGAAAAAGTCCCATCTCATGTTTCAGAAAACTCTCATTCTTAGACAGTGATCCACTGATTAATAGTAGTTTTTGCCAGACTCTACACTCGAAATGTAAATTGTATGGAAAAAGGAATATGAAAATGGCCATAAAAGGAAGATGAAATGTGTTGATATGGGAAAGTAGAGTAAGATATAATAGGTATACCTGTCTAATTTCCCTTTGGGGGTAATGAAACACATTCATTTCAATCTACTATCTCTCTCCCTTTGCGGGTAAGTATACTTTCTTGCTTGTATATTCTGTTTCTTGTTGCAGGCCCTTGTGAAACTTCTGTTCTTGCCTGATTCTCCTATAATTTTAGTCCCTGAGAGATGTTGCTGCTAGTTCCAATCATGATATGATCTCTTGAGTTATGCTTATACCATCCTCATCATCAACATCATCATCATCACCACCATCACCACCATCATTATCGTCATTATAATTTTGCAAGGGTGAAGCATTGGACAATCAGGTAATTCTCATTTGTTGTGAACAGTGCAACATAATTAATCATCCCTAATAATCATCATGATGACTATTAATGAAAGAATTAATATCATCCCTAATTTCTTTCTCATTTTCTTATTTCTCATAATTTCAGCCACAGCCCAGTTGCATGGATCAATGGAAAGTGGGAATCACTCAGGTGTGTCTGAGTTTGTGCTTGTGGGACTCACTCATTCATGGGAGATCCAGCTTCTTCTCCTGGTGTTCTCCTCTGTGCTTTATGTGGGAAGCATGACGGGAAACATCCTCATTGTGTTTTCCGTGACCATCGATCCTCACTTACACTCCCCCATGTACTTTCTACTGGCCAGTCTCTCCTTCATTGACCTAGGAGCTTGCTCTGCTGCTAGCCCCAAGATGATTTATGACCTTTTTAGAAAGCGCAAAGTCATCTCTTTTGGAGGCTGCATTGCTCAGATCTTCTTCATCCATGTTGTTGGTGGTGTAGAGATGGTGCTGCTCATTGCCATGGCCTTTGATAGATATGTTGCCATATGTAAGCCTCTCCACTACCTGACTATCATGAGCCCACGAAGGTGCGTTTTGTTTCTGACTGCTGCCTGGGCCCTTGGTGTCAGTCACTCACTGTTCCAGCTAGCGTTTATTGTGAATTTGCCCTTCTGTGGTCCTAATGTAGTGGACAGTTTTTACTGTGACCTTCCTCGGCTTCTCAGATTGGCTTGTACGGATACCTACAGATTGCAGTTCATGGTCACCATCAACAGTGGGTTTATCTGTGTTGGTTCCTTCTTTATTCTCCTCATCTCCTACATCTTCATCTTATTTACTGTTTGGAAACGTTCATCGGGTGGTGGTTCATCCAAGGCCCTCTCCACTCTGTCAGCTCACATCACTGTGGTCCTTTTGTTCTTCGGTCCAACCATGTTTGTCTATACGTGGCCACACCCTAATTCTCAAATGGACAAGTTTTTTGCTATTCTTGATGCAGTTCTCACTCCATTTCTGAATCCAGTCATTTATACACTCAGGAATAAAGAGATGAAGGCGGCACTGAAGAGAGTATGCAGACATTTAGTGATGTACAGGAAGATCTCATAAGTGATCTGATAAGGCCTTCTCATTAACCATGGTGTAGCCCTTTGTTTCTATCTTGGATATTTTAGATTTAAGAACTTTGAAGCATCACATATTGATTTGAATGTTGTCAGACCTTGAACATAATTCTTAAGTAAGGAATGAATTTATTCCTGGGAAACAGTGAGCCATGAAAACAGTATATCTATGTAAGTCCCACCAAATTTTCTTCAGCAATGTTATGTAGTTTTCAGTGAAAGGTCTTAAATATCTTTTCTGAGATTTAAATATTTAAAATTTTTATGTTGTTTTTAGTGCTTTTTTTGTTTAATTTACAATTATTTATTGCTAATATGCAAAAATATAGATTTTTTTTGTTAATCGACATGTATGTATCCTGAAAACTTGTAAAACCTATTACTTCTACTAGGTTTTTATAGATGTAGTAGAATTTTCTTCATAGATGATAATGTTGTCAGCAAATAAAGACGTTATAGTTTTTTACTCTAGTGTGAATTCTTTTATTCTTTTTTTTTTTTTTTGTCTTATTGCACTTGATAGATCAAATGGTGCAATGCTGAATAGAAGTGGTTAGAGTGTATATCCTTGAATTATTCCTGTTCTTAAAAGAAGAGCATTCAGTCTTTCATCACTAAGTGTAATGCTGGATGCCCTTTATCCGGTCGAGGATGTTCCTTTCTGTTCTGTTTGCTGAATGTTTTTAAACTCAGGAATGTATTTTGGATTCTGTAAAATGCTTTTTCTTGTTTAATGACAGGGAATGTTGGCCTTTAAAAATATATTTTCTCATTTTAAATTTACTGCAAGAGATTTGAAGAACTGACATGATTTTTTTTCTTAAATGTTTGGTAAAATTCACCAGTGAAGTCATACGTGCCTGGAGTTTGCTCTGTGCAAAGATTTTCAACTATAAATTTAATTTTTGGTAATTTGTGCCTTCCAAGAACTTTGTACAATCATCTATGTTGTCGAATTTATTGGAATAAGTTGTTCCTAATATTTCCTTATTATCTTTTAAATATCTCTATATCTGCAAAAGTTCCCTCTGACATTCTCTGTTTTACTTACTGGCATGGCTAGAGGTTTTACAACTTTCTTGATATTCTCAGAGAACCAGGATTTTATTTTATTTTTTCTCTATTTTTTTCTGTTTTCTGTTTCAATAATTTCTGCTCTCATTGTTTATATTTATATTCTTTTCTGTTTCTTTTTAATTTCCTTTCCCCCCCCAGTTTTTCTCCTTATGTAAATTTTTTTATTTTTCAGTTACAGTTGATATATAATATTATATTATTTTCAGGTGTACAACATAACGATTAGACATTTATATAACTTGTGAAGTGATCACCCAAATAAAACTCTTACCCATCTGACACAATGAATTGTTATTACAATACTACTGACTATATTCCCCATGCTATAATCTACATCCTATGACTATTATGTAACTACCATCCCCCATCTTCCCTCCATGCCCACCAATCTGACAACCATCAAAATGCCCTCTGTATCTCTAAGTTTGTTTCTGTTTTGTCTGATCAATTATTCTATTTTCTAGATTCCATTTGTAAGTAAAATCATATGACTTACTCCACTTAGCACAATACTCTCTAGGCCCATCTGTGTTGCAGATAGCAGCATTTCATTCTTTTTTTTTTTTTTTTTTTTTTAAGGCTGAGCAATATTCTATTGTATACACATACCACCTCTTCTTAACCATTCATTTATTGATGGACACCAAGGTTGCCTCCATATCTTGGCTATTGTAAAAAAAAGGCTGCAATGAACATATGAATGCACATGTTCCTTCAAAGTAGTATTTTGGGTTTCTTTGGATAAATACCCAGGAGTGGGATTGCTGGGTCCTTTTTGTGTCTTTTTTATAGCCTTTATTTTAAACTCTATTTTGTCTGGTATAAGTATTGTTACCCCAACTTTTTAAATTTTTGTTTCCATTTTTATGAAATATTTTTTTCCATCCTTTCACTTTTGGTCTATGTATGTCCTTTGATCCGAAGTGAGTCTCTTGTAGACAGTATAAGTGAGTTTCTTGTAGACAGTTTATTTTCATTTCCATTAGCCACCTTATGTATTTTGAATGAAACATTTAATCCTTTTATATTTAAAGTAATTGTTGATAGATATGTACTTATTGCCATTTTATTATTCATAATTTTGATCTTTTTCTTCTTCTTTCTTAAAGAAGTCCCTTTAACATTTCTTGTAATATTAGTTTGATGATGGCGAAGTCCTTCAACTTTATGTTGTCTGAGATGCTCTTTATCTGTTCTTTGATTCTAAATGATAGCTCTGCTGGATAGAGTAATCTTGAATGTAGGTCCTTGCTTTTTATCACTGTGAATATTTTGTGCCAATGTCTTCTGTCCTGCAAAGTTTATGTTGAGAAATCAACTGACAGTCTTATGGGAGCTCCCTGTAGGTAACTATCTGCATTTTTCTTGTGGCTTTTAAGATTCTCTCTTCATCTTTAACCTTTGGAATTTTAATTATGATGTGTCTTGGTGTGGCCCTCTTTAGGCTCATATTGTTAGGGACTTTCTATGCTGCCTGGGCTTGTACGTTTATTTCCTTCACCACATTAAGAAAGTTTTCCATCATTATTTCTTCAAATTTGTTTTCAAATCCTTGCACTCTCTCTTCTCCTTCTGGTACTCCTATGATGATGTGAATGTTGTCCCAGAGGTCTCTTAATCTATCCTCATATTTTTGGATTATTTTTTCTTGTTGCTGCTCAGATTGGGTGTTTCATGGTACTTTATCATCCAAATCATTGATTTGATTCTCTGCTTCATGTAATCTATTATTGGTTTCCTCTTATGTATTCTTTATTTGTTATTGCATTCTTCATTTCTGACTATTTTGTTTTGTTTTGTTTTCTATCTTTTTGGTCTCCATTTTTATGTTTCCTATCTCTTTGTTAAAGTTCTCACTGAATATACTTATGACCAGTGTTTTGAACTCTGCATTTATTAGATTGCTCGTCTCCATTTTGTTCAGTTCTTTATCTAGAGCTTTGTTCTATTCTTTCATTTGGGACATGTTTCTTTGTCTCCTCATTTTGTCTGCTTCCTTGTTTCTATGTATTAGGTAGAGCTGCTATATCCTCTGGTCATGATAGAGTGGCCTTATGTAGTAGATGTGCTATGGGGTTCAATGGCACAGTTTCCCCAATCATCTGAGTTGTGTGCTTCAGGGGTAACCCTTGTATGGGTTGTGTGTGCCCTCTTGTTGTAGTTATGCCTTGGTTGCTATTTGCATGACAATGGAAGGGATTGACCCTCAGGCTGGTTGTGAGAACTGGCCAGTGACTAGAGTGGAGGAGCTATGGTGCAGGGACTGGCCCTATAGTGGAACAGGATTTGCTTTAGCAGGGCTCTGGTGCCTTCCCAGCCTTCCCTTTTGGAGTGTCTTTTGTGGAGGTGGTTGGGTGATGCTCTGGTATGGTCTGAAGCTGGCCACCAGGTTTGTAGGTTCTGAGGCCTCTTGGAAGAGGCTCTGTTGTAGGCCAAGTTCAGTTGCTGCCTGTGTTTTGCCCAGGGCCACTTGGTATGAGCTACAAAGTGATCTGAAGCTGGTTGCTACTTGTGCTGGACTTGGAGGTACCTGGGAGAGGCTAAGATGTGAACTGAGGCTAGTTGTCACAAGTGCTAGGCTTGGGGACACTTAGCAAGAGGTACAGGGCATGCAGAGGCCATATGCTGACTGTTTGGGGTTTGTGAACCTTTGAGAGATTTTAGGAAAGTCCATAACATGAACCAAGACAGATGGTTTGTGTAGAAAAGCCACTGGAAGCAGCTTGGGTGGGCCCAAAAGTTGGGTGGGTCAGGGTCTCAAGGAATCACGAGGGTAGAGCAAACCAGTGTTAGCTAGGTTGCTGGACACTCAGATATGATGCTCACTTGTGTCTGCATATTGGGTGAAGGGACAGTTCAACAAAGGAATAATGGATTCTGCCAGCTTTTCTGTCTGGGAGAAAGCTGCCCTTCCAGTCCTGGTCCTGAAGCTAAATAATTCATTTCCTTCCTGCATATCCCTGGTGCCTTTCAAGCTGCTGCCCCAGCTCTGGAGCTCACAGCGAGTGAGCCCATCAGCAAGTTCATGTGTGGGCCTTTTAAAAGGATTGCCTGGAACTACAGCAGCCATCCTTCTTATTCAGCCACAATCTCTGCTGGTATTCACAGCCAGAAGTTACAAGGACTTCTCTTCCTGGCACTGGAGCCCTGGGCTGGGGACACTGGTGTGGGGCTAGGACACCTCACTTCTCAGGGTGGCCCTCCAAAGTTAAGATATCTCTCCCGATTTTTTCCCTTCACACATGGATGTGGGATCAGCTTATTACATGTCTCTGCTCCTCCCACCAGTCTCCACAAGACTTCTTCTCTATATCCTTAGTTATAGCACTTCTGTTTGGCTAGGCTTCAGGTTATCTCAATGATGGTTGTTTCATAGTTTAGTTGTAATTTTGATGTGGTCCTGAGAGGAGACAAGCACAGCATTTACCTTCTCTGTCATCTTGACTAGAACTCTTTCTTCGTTATTGCTTTAGATTAAAACCATAATCATTCATTTGAGAGTTTTCTTCTTTTCTAATACAGGCAATTAGTTATATTAATTTCTTTCTAAGGACTGTTTTAACTGCATTACAAATTTTCATATATCTTGTTTTCTTTTCATTCAGTTCAACATACTTTCCAATTTTTCTGTTAGTTTCTTTAACACATGGGTTATGGTTTTCATGGAAAGATTCCAGATGTCATTCCGTTATTGATTCTAATTTATTTCCACTATAGTAAATAACATACTTTGAATGATTTAAATACTTTTAGAGAAGAGAAGAGAAGAGAAGGGAAGAGAAGAGAGAAAGGAGCAGAAAGCTTTTTAAAAAGACATAATGGCTGAAAACTTCCCATATCTTGGGAAGAAAATCAACATCCAGCATCACGAGGCCCAAAGGACTCCATATAGGTTGAAATTAAAGAGATGTACATAGAGATACATTATAACCATATTGTCAAAAGTCAAAGATAAGAAGAGAATTTTGAAGCAGCAAGATAAAAGTGACTCATCTTATATAAGAGAGCCCCCATAAGACTCAGTGCAATGACACATTCAAAGTGCTAAAAGAATAAAACTGCCAAACAGGAATGCTGTATTTGGCAAAACTATCCTTCAGAAATAGAGAAATAAAGACTTTCTCAGATGAAAAAAGTTGAGGGAGTTTATCACCATTAGTTCCGTTTTATAAGAAATGCTAAATGGAGCTCTTCAAACTAAAACAAAAGGATGCTAATTAATAAGATGAAGAACATTAAAGTATAAAGCTCACCAGTAAAAGGGAATAGATAGTCAAATACAGAATATGCTAATAATGTAATGATGGTGCTTAAATCACTTTCAACCCTTTCATAAAAGTTAAAAGGCAAAAGCAATAAAAGTAACTAACCATATTAATTTAATGGGTATACAGAATCAAAAGACGTAAATTGTAAAATCAGTAGCATAAAGTGTTGTAGAGGGTAAGAGAAAAGTAAAAGTATAGAATTTTTATATGTGATGAAAGTTAAGTTGTTATCAGCTTAAAATAGACAATTATAATTATATGATGTGTTATGTAAGCCTCAAAGTAAACACAAATAAAAACCTATAGTAGATACACAAAATGTAAAGAGAACGGTATTAAAAGATACAACAACAAAAAATTACAAAAAAAGACAGCAGGGAAGAATAAAAGGAATAAAGAAAATAGAAAAGAGTCAGAAAATAATGAGCAAAATGGCAATAGTAAGCCTTCGCTTACCTATAATTACTTTAAATGTGCATAGATTAAATTATCCAGTGAAAAGATAGAATTACTGAATGGATAAAAACATGATCTAGAATCAGACTGGAGAAACATGGCAGAGTGAGAGATATCACCAGATATCTCCTCATGAAACAACAATAAACTGAACATCAAAAACTCAACCAAAAACACCCAAACTGCACATCAGCAAGTCTGAGCATGGGTTCTGTGTATAAGAACTACTACAGGTCTGAAACCCAGGTGTCGGGAGGTGGACTGGGAGAAATAAAGAAGCTGCTTCTCACAGCCACCAGAGCTCCCTGTAGGAGGAGGGGAAGGGGAGAAGGTGCAGAGTTTCTTGAACAGGTCTGCCTGGGAATGCAGTGAGCTCCACGCCGCCAGTGGCAGGGCCCAGTCATCAGGGCAGAAAGCAGAGAAGCAGGATGGCAGAGAAACAACAGTTGATTTTTACTGGCCATGGTTGCAAACCGAGGCTGAGCCTCAACCCCCAACCCCCAAGCTAAGGGCCTCTCCCCCGTATCCTCCAAGACTGAACACCACGGAGCCAGGGGAATCTGAGCAAACACTACCAAAACTGTCGCTAACACTGATGGGGATTGAGACTGAAGGTAGTGAGTGTGATTAAACATCTACGAGAAAAAAAAAGGCATTATTAAGGCTTTATATCAAGCAGGGACCCAAGAAGCTTAGACGCCATCTACCAGAAACCAAAAGAAAAGCATCTTCTTTGAAGCAGGCCCAACGAGAGAACTTTATATAATAAATCCTGGAAAAACAACAGAATACACTTCCATTAATGCCTAGGTGGAGAAATAGTCCATTAAACACCATGAACAACCAAGGTGACAAGGCATTGCATAAAGAAAGAGAAAAATTTCCAGAAAATAAGCTTACAGACATAGCAGATATGTGACTTAAATGATAGAGAATTCAGGATGGTATTTCTGAAAAAACTCAGTGAGTTCTGAAACGAGACATATCAACAATTTCAGGAATTACAAAAACACCTAAATGAGCAGAGTGAGGAGATCGAAACCATAAAAACAAAAACAAAAACAAAAAAACCCCAGAATAGAACTTCTGGAGATAAAAAGCACACTATAAGAGTTGAAAAATGAAATAGCAAGCTTGGGAAATAGAGTTGACCAAATGGAAGGAAGGATCAGTGATATCGAAGAGAGAAATCCAGAAACATATCAGAAGGAAGAAGAAAGAAACCAAAGAATGAAAAATAATGAAAGAGAAATACAAGAACTAGCTGATACCACTAGGAGAGGAAACATAAGAATAATGGGCATTATCAAAGGTGAGGCAAAAGAGCCGGGACTAGAAAGCATTTTAGACAAATAGTTGACAAGAATTTCCCAAATCTAAGGAATGAGCTGGAGCTTGGTATTCAAGAAGTCAACAGAACACCTAATTATCTCAACACAAAAAGGCCTTCACCAAGACACATTGTATTAAAATGATCAATAATCAATGAGAAAGACAAAATTCTCAGGGCAGCCAAGGAAAAGAAGATGGTAACCTATAAAGGCAAACCCATTAGATTATTGTTGGACTTTTCGGCACAAGCCAGAAAAGAGTGGAATCAAATATTCAAAATATTAAGTGAAAGGAACTACCAGCCTAGAATAATATATCCAGCTAAGCTCTCCGTTAGATATGAAGGAGAAATGAAGACCTTTCCAGACATACAAAAATTGAGGGAATTCTCCACTACGAGGCCTGCACTACAGGAAATACTGAAAGATGTTAGCTCATCTAAAACTAAATGACGAAAATAAAAAAATAAAAAAAAACAATAATAATTAGGAGTAAGAAGACTAGAAGGCAAATAGAAGCACAGAAGTGCAACCCTTACTAAGAACAAGGCATTATATCTTAAATAATAAGAGAATTGCTATAGCAAGATAGTAATGAATGTTCAGCACACATAGGAACAACCTGAGACAACAATGACTGAAAAGGGGAGGATTCAAAGATCCAAATTCACAAAGGTGAATGGAGATAAGGCACATGCAGAAGAAAATGGATGACAGTATATATATAACTATCTTTTATATATTCATAATGGTAACCACACACCAAAGATTCAGAACCATTGTATATAACATAAAACAGGAAGGACAAAAGGCAAAACCTACAGAAGCCAACCAGGACAAAGAAGCAATGGAAACACCGAGCTACCAGAAAGCAAAAGATAAAATGGCCATAAGAAGACCTCATATTTCAACAATCACCCTAAATGTAAATGGACTGAACTCACCAATAAAAAGGCACAGAGTTGCAGAATGGATCAAAAACAAAATCCAACCATTTGCTACCTCTAGGAGACATATCTCAGCTCCAAAGACAAATACAGACCCAAAATGAAAGGGTCTAAAATGATATTTCAAGCAAATGGCATTCAGAGAAAGCGAGAGTAATGGTACTAATATTGGAGAATATAATCTTCATAATAAAAAGGTAAAGAAAGATACTGAGGGACACTTCATAATAATAAAGGGAATCATGCACCAAGAAGACATAACACTTATTAATATCTCTGCTCCCAATCAGGGAGCCCTGAAATATGTAAAGCAATTACTAACAGAACTAAAGGAAGAAACAGACCAAAACACTATCACAGTAGGGGACCTAAATACTCCACTGTCAGATATGGACAGATCATCCAAACAGAAAATCAATAAAGAAATAACATCTTTAAATCACACATTAGACTAACTGGACATAATTAACATTTATAGAGTCTTACATCCGCAAACAGCTGCTTACACATTCTTCTCTAGTGCTCATGGAACACTCTCAAGCATTGACCACATACTGGGACACAGAGATAGCCTCAACAAACATAAGAGAGTTGAAATCATACCAACTGTATTCTCTGATCATAATGCTTTGAAACTAGAGATCACCTGCAAAAAGAAAGCAGGAAGAATCACAAATACATGAAAATTAAACAACATGCTACTGAAGCATAACTGAGTGAGAGAAGAAATAAAAAGAGAGATCAAGAAAAATGATAATGATAGTACAAAATATCAAAACTTTTGGGACATGGCAAAAGCGGTCATAAGAGGAAAGTTCATATCATTACAGGCTTGTCTCCAAAAAGAAGAATGAGCCCAAATAAACAACCTGACGCTTCATCTTAAAAAACTAGAAAAAAGAACAAATGAAGCCTAAAGTCAGCAGAAGGAAAGAAATAATCAAAATTAGAACAGAAATAAATGAAATCGAAAACAAACAAACAAACAATAGAAAAAATAAATGCAAGAAATGCTGTTTTTTTGAGAAGGTTGATAAAATTGACACTCCTGGCTAGACTCACTAAAGAAAAAAGAGAAAGGACACAAATGAACAAAATCAGGGATGAAAGAGGGGAAATTATGACAGACACTGCAGAAATATAAAGGATCATACTAGAGTACTATGAAAAAGTATATAACACCAAATTTAATAACCTAGAAGTAATGGACCAGTACTTAGAAAAATACGACCTTCCTAGACTGAATCAAGAAGAACTGGAAAATCTAAATGGACTGATCACAGTATGGAAATTGAAACAATTATCAAACAGCTACCAAAAAGTAAAAGTCCAGGACCAGATGGCTTCACCAGTGAATTCTACCAAATATTCAAAGAAGATTAAATGCCTATTCTCCTCAAAGTCTTCTAAAGAATCAAATAGGAGGCAGTACTTCCCAGCTCATTTTATGAGGTCAATATTACCCCTATAGCAGCCTGGTAAAAATAACACAAAAAAAGAAAACTACAGATCAATATCTCTCATGAACACAAATGCAAAAATCCTAAGTAAGATACTAGCAAACCGAATACAGCAACATATTGAAAAGATTATAAACCATGATCAAGTGGGCTTCATATCAGAGGCAAAAGATAGGTTCGGCATAGGCAAATGGATTAATGTGATACACCACATAAACAAATTAAAAAATAAGAATCATATGATCATATCAATAGAAGCAGAAAAAGCCTTTGACAAGATACAGCATCCATTTATGATCAAAACACTTAACAAAATCAGTATAGAAGGAAATTACCTTAACATAATAAAGGCCATGTATGACAAACCCTCAGCCAACATTATACTTCATGATGAAAAACTAAAATCTTTCTCTCTAAGATCAAGAACAAGAGCTGTCCACTATTGCCACTGTTATTCAGTATAACATTGGAGGTCCTAGCGAGAGCCACCAGGCAAGAGAAAGACAAAAAAAGGAATGAGGCTGGAGGCATCACTCTTTCCAATTTCATATAATTTGTAGTATA
>NW_011889314.1:118705-137505 GCF_000151845.1 Pteropus vampyrus
GAGGTCCTAGCGAGAGCCACCAGGCAAGAGAAAGACAAAAAAAGGAATGAGGCTGGAGGCATCACTCTTTCCAATTTCATATAATTTGTAGTATAATTCTACAAAGTGACAGTAATCAAAAGGACATGGTATTGGCTGAAAAACAGACACACAGATCAGTGGAACAGAATCGAGAGTCCAGAAGTAAACCCATATTTATATGGGCAAATAATTTTTGACAAAAAAGCCAAAAATATGCAGTGGAGGAAGGAAAGCCTTGTCAATAAATGTGCTGGGAAACCTGGAAAGCCACCTGTGAAAGAATGAAACTAGATTGTTGTTTATCACCACACACCAAAATTAACTCTTAAGGACCTGAATATAAAACCAGAATCAATAAAATGCATAGAAGAAAACATAGGAACTAAACTAAAGGACCTTGGACTTAAAGAGGATTTTATGAATTTGACCTAAAACACAAGGGAAATAAAAGCTAAAATAAATGAATGGGACTGCATCAAACTAAAAACTTCTGCTCATCAAAAGAAAGTGTCAACAAGGTAAAGAGACAACAATCTGAATGGGAAAATATATTTGCAAGCAATGCTTCCGATAAGGGCCTAAATATCTAAAATGTACAAAGAACTCATATGACTCATTGACAACAAAAAAACAAATGATCCAATCGAAAATTGTGCAGAGGACCTAAACAGACTCTTCTCCCTGGAGGACATAGGAATGGCCAACAAATATTTGAAAAGATGCTTAATATAGCTAGCTATTAGGGAAATGCAAATCAAAACCACAATGAGATACCATTTCACATCTGTTAGAATAGGTATAATAAACAGGACAAGTAATAACAAATTTGGATAGGATGTAGAGAAAAAGGAACACTTATATACTGCTGGTGGGACTACAAATTGGTATAGCCACTATGGAAAACAGTACGGAGGTTCCTCAAAAAACTAAGAATTGATCTACTATATGATCCAGCAATCTCTCTACTGGGTATTTGCCCCCAAGACTTGAAAATTCATATCTCAAAAGATATTTGCACACTGATGTTCATAGCAGCATTATTCACAGTGGCAGGACATGGAAGCAACTGAAGCATCCTATGATAGATGATTGAATAAAGAAGCTATGGTAGATATATGCAATGGAATATTACTCAGCCATAAGAAGAGATGAAATACTGCCATTTGTGACAACATGGATGGACCTCGAGATAATCATGCTAAGCGAAATAAGCCAGACAGAAAATGTTGATAATCACAAGATATCACTTATATGTGAGATACAAACCTAAAAGCAACAAATGAACAGAACAAACAAACAGAGACTCATCACATGGACAATAGACTAATGGTTACCAGAGGGTAGGGGGTGGGTGAAGAGGAGGGAGATAGATGGGGTAAAGGGGGTAAAATATGTGGTGACAGAAAGAATTCTAAATATGAGAGGTGAACATAGTGTAAATACATATATGCCTTACTGTTTTAGTGTACAGCTGAAACTTACTAGATTTCGTTAACCAGTGTCACTATACAAAAAATAAATTTAAAATAAAAAAGTTCAAGTCAATTCAAATATTACGTATAGCCTTAATGAGATTTTATAATGCATCTTAAAAAAAAATGATCCTATTATATGTTATCTACAAGAGACTCACTATAGCTTTAAGAACACACATAGCCTGAAAGTAAAGGGATGGAAAAAGATTATCCATGCAAATTGTAACCAAAAGTGCACAGAATCTTAGATAAAAGAGACTTAAAATATTGTCTCAAGAGTGGAGAAAATAATCGGCATAGATGATAGATGCTCTGATCATATTTCTGGTGACCAAATCAAAGTTGTGACAGGAGCAAACGGCAAGGAAAATCACCTGGAATATAGGTGAACAAGCCATACAACTAGGGAGAGATCTAAGAAATTACCCTGTAATGGCAGAAGGTATGACAGGGCAAGAACCTGAGGCTACCTGGTCCCAAGTGCTAAGTGAGACAGAGGCTATGGTTGCGGCAGCGGCAGCTGCAGCTGCAGCTGCAGCTGCAGACGCCTCTTAAAGGGGCTGTGTCCCTGAGTGGACTTTTATGGTGATGGACCTGCTTGCTCTGAACACCAGCGCCAGGTCAGCTGCACAGGGGGCACCAGGGACTTACAGGGGGACACTGAGTTGTCAGAGTGAGGGCCGAGGCGAGACTTGCTCTGTACAGAAGTGCCAGCAGTATCCATTTTTCCTCTGTTGAGCCCTCCCATTCACAGTGTGCAGACTCAGTGCCGGCCATAGTGGAGACATCATCAAACTGGATAATAGAGGTCTCTCTGCCCAGAGGATTTCCTGAAATTCTGCCTTCTCCAATTTGCAGTCCCACCCAAACCACATCCAGGTGTGTCCTTTGTGAGTCAGGTGCTCCTAGCTGAGCAGTGCCAACACTCACACTGGTGGCAGCTGGCTTTGGCTTCTGGTGTGGCCTTTTGAGGCAACTAGAAGCATAGCATCTGTGGATTGCTTGCTGAATCTTAACAGGTAGCCCCAGAGGGGCATAGGCTGGGGCTAAAATTGGCCTGCAGCTGAACCCCTCTCAGGACTGTGCCACTGGACACCTACTTCACAAATTCACACTAATAAGACCGGGAAACTTAAGAGCTTTGCTTAGTTCATAGAAACAGACACAGCAAAGCAGCCAAAATGGGAAGACAAAGAAGCAGAAACCATATGAGAGAACAGAACAGAGATCCAGAAATAGTGGAGTGAAACAATCTAACAGATGCACAGTTCAAAACACTAGTTATAAAGATGCTCAATGAACTTAGGGGAAGTGTAGATGAATTTGTTGAGAACTTTAACAAAGAGATTAAAAAACATAAAAATTGAAGTGGAAATTATAAAAGGGAACCAGTCAGAAGTGAAGAACACATTATCTGAGATGAGAAGTGTACTAAATGGAATAAACAAAGGAATAAACAAAGTGAATAAAGAAGAGGATCGAATGACCTATATAGAGGATCGAGAAGCCAAGGACACTCAATCAGAATGGCAAGAAAAAAGAAGCCAAAACTATAGTAATAATTTAAGGAGCTTATGGGACACTATTAAAGGTAAAAATATCCCTGTTGTAGCAGTACTTGAAGGAAAACAAGATGTTGAAGAGATATTTGAAGAAATAATGATGGAAAACTTCCCTATCCTGTTGAAGGAAATAGACATAAAACTCCAAGAAGCTCGAAGAGTCCCAAAACTCAGGATCCCAAAGAGGCCCAATCAAGAGACAGCGTAATTAAAATGCCAAAGGGTAAATACAAAGGGAGAATCTTAAAAGCAGCAAGTGAAAAACAGTTACCTATAAGGGAGCACCCATAAGACTAGTAGTTGATTTCTCAAAAGAAACTATGCAGGACAGAAGGGCTTGGTACAAAATATTCAAAGTGTTGAAAACCCAGAATCTACAACCAAGAATACTTTATCCAGCAAAGCTATCATTTAGAGTTGAAGGACAGATAAAGATCTTTCCAGACAAAAATAAGCTAAAAGAATTTATCATCACCAAGCCAATATTACAGAAAATGTTGGAGGGACTTCTTTAAGAAGAGAAAACATGTATCAAAAACAGGAATAAAGAATGGTAATAACTACATTCCTATCAACAAGTACCTCAAATGGAAAAGAATTAAGTGCTCCAAACAAAAGATAAGGTGGCTGAATGGATAAGAAAACAAGACACCTATATATGCTGCCTACAAGAAACTCACTTCAGATTAAAAGACACACACGGACTAAAAGGAAGGGGATGGAAAAAGATATTGCCTTGATGGACCTACATGATATTGCGCTGAATGAAATGGGTCGGACTGAGAAAGACAAGAATTGCATGATTTCATGTACCTGTGGAATCTAAAGAACAAAATCAACAACAACAAAAGCAGAAATAAACTCATACATACAGAGACTATTTAGAGGGATACTAGTTGAGAGGGGGTTTGGGGAGATGGTGAAAAAAAGGCAAAGTGATTAAGATGTACAAGTCTTAACAAATTTGATAAGATTGAAATCACTCAGTATCTTTTCTGACCACAATAGTATAAAACTAGAAATCAATAACAGAAGAAAAATTGGAAAATTCACAGAAATGTGGAAATTAAGCAACACCCTATGAAAAAAACAAATAGGTCAAAGGAGAAATCAAAAGGGAAATAAAATAATTAGAGAAATGCAAAGGGACAAAAGAAATATAATGTACCAAAACTTAGTCAGGGACAAAATGTGATTCATGAGAAGATGCAATTAATAGCAAAAGAATTATAAGATTTTACATATTTATATCAACATAAATCTGAAATATATGTATGGGAATGGATCCTGAGGACCAGATGGAAGGAATATGTTGGACTGGGATACATTTTATGATATTATGGCACTAAACAATGATTCTGTGTTCAGTGTTAGCTCAGGTGGATGGCAGTGACTGTAACAGTTTGCTTTATTTGGTCGACTACAAACTTTGACCCAAAGCTAGCATATATGGAATGAGGTTCATCTGCCAGAACCTCTTTCATTTACTGTAGAAGAAAATATTCAAAGCCTGAGGGAGATTGTAATACTGCAATTGTTGATGCAGTTTTCCCTCCCTGTTATTCTTATTTAATTATTATTTGCTTTCTTCGTAATTCAAGGACTGTCCTCTGGCTTCTTGGTGAAAATAAGTAAGTAAGTAAGTAAATAAGTAAGTAAGTAAGTAAATAAATAAATAAATAAAAATTCTTAGGGGAAGGAAATAGTAATTTACAGAAAGAGATGTCACCCCCAAGTGACCTGTTAACTACTTTCCTCTTAGTTACCCTGGGAAAACCAAAATAATTCTAACAGACAATTCCCATAACAGACCGATTTCTGGCTGACAGTACCAAGTCTCTGAAGTTCCACTTGGTCACTACCCAAGCATAATTAGTGCTGTTAATTAGCTACCTTTATGATGGCAGCATTTTGTGTAACTCTGCACAGGGGAGAATTACACAACAGACAGAAACTTTCTGAGTTTTTCTGACTCCCTAAAGATGCAGTTGCCTTATGCCTTGAGTCAGAGGAGCAAAATTTCCCCTGTTCATTGCATTTCTGTATTAAAAATATTTGTGCAATAATGGGATTAGCCTCAATCAATGACAGTTGAAAATAGGTCTCCAAAAAAGAGTGACAAGTGTGGTTATAAGTTGCAGGTTTTGTGCTGCCACTTGTTTACCATGCTTTGACTTTAATTTTAGTTATTTATTATCTTCGTGAAATAAAACATGATACAGAAAACCACAGAAAACAAGTTTATAGCTTAATTGATTTTTATAAAGTAATCGTCACCCAAGTCAAAATATAGAACCAGATCAGCTATCCAATTCCAGAAATCTTCTCTGCGATTTGTCCACGTTACAACCTCCTTTCTCCTCAAAAGTAACCATGATTATGTGATAGTAAAAACTTCTTTGCATATTTTTACAGCTATATCTTCCAAATGTACATCCCAAGACACTATAGTTTGTCTTGGCCATTTTTTTTTCATTTGATGTATCCTTCAAATCTCTTTTAATATAGACATTTCCCTCCAACCCTTTTCTTTTTATTATAACTGATTTGTTGATAATCTTGGGCATTTTGACACTTAATTTCCTATATTTGAATTTTGCTGATTGCAGACTCTCAGTGCAATTCAGCTTTTCCACAGACCTTTGTATTTTATCCAAATTTCAGCTGGAACCAGAGGTTTGACTAAACACATACATGATCCTATTTTTTGTAAGATTATAGGTGATTGGAAGGCATAATTATGACTTTCTCTTCTGTTATCAGCAGTTGTAAATATTCCATATGTGTATATATTTATACATGTATATATGTATGTATACATAATATATGCGAGAGAGAGAGAGAGAGAGAGAGAGAGAGAGAGTTTAAAATGATAATACTAATTCTATCCAATCCAGTGAGCTTCTTTTTGCCTTCTATTACATATTTGTATCTCTTTTCATTCTCACATTGAGAATCCTGTGTCTTAAGAACATAAATATTCATTCACTTAATCCTACAATGCATACAAAATGGTTTCTGAATATTTATATTCATGCCACAATAAAAAAGTAATTTTTACGACAACAATTCTCTTGCAGTTATTTTATTTTTTAAATGAATAGTATGTAGTCAGAGTATTATCTTCAAAAGTTTATTGGAAAAAAGAGAAGGAGCAGTCCAAAAAATAGTTAATTGGATTAGTTGTTATTTTCTTCCTTCAGTTTGGCCATACCATTTATTGAAAATATATTTGGGTTTGTTTCTTTTTGCATTCAGTTTTAGGGTCTTTTAATAACTTGTCTTTTTGGATTAATTTTAATTTGAAAATGTATAAAAGATTAATAAGTTACAAAATTAAATTCAAAATTATACATTCTTAAAAGAATGTCCCATTCTGCATATTCCCTTCTACCTCTCATAGACAACATAAGTCATCAGATTCTGGTACATGTTTGCTACATTTCTTTTTTTAAATAAATTAACATGTTTTCTTATTTCTCCTTATTTCTTATACAAAATTTGAGCACTATGCATACTCTTTTGCAGTATATATTTTTCAGTTATGAAATCATTCTCTTTGGTTCATAGAACTCTTCTCGATTTTTTATATATTCATAGTACTTTGTTGTGTGTATGTTTCATAGCTCATTAAACTTGTATTTCCAATATTTGCACATTTATGTAGTTTCCAGTATTTTACAATCACAATAATACTGCATACGTATTTTTGTATTTTTGGTAGTGTGTCTTCAAGATAAATTCCTAACAGTGGTATTGTTGAGTTAAAGATTAACACATACATTGTTTTGTTAGATATTGTAAATTCCCCTCCATGGAGGCTGAACTGTTTTGCATTCCCACATGAACCTACTGTTTCTCCAGTCTTGACAAGAGCTTTAACACTTTTGCTAACCTGATATGTGAGAAATGATATCTCATCGTGGTTTTAATTTATTATCTTATTATTGATAAAGTTTAACATTTTTATATGTTTAAGAGATATATATTTTTTATCTTTTTTAAAGTGTTTACATGTTTTACTTTTTTAAAAACTTAGGTTAAGTTTCCATAATGTAAAGTTTGTCATTTTAAATCGAACAATCCAGTGACATTTAGTATATTCACAATGTTGCACAACCATCCTCTCTCCAGTTCCAAAACATTTTTATCACCCCAAAGGAAACCACATACCATTAAGCAGTTACATTCCCTCTTTTCTCCCAGGCCCTGACAGCAGCCAATCTCATTTCTGTTTCTATGGATTTACTTATTCTGAATATTTGACATAAATGGAACCATACACTATCTAACATTTTATATCTGGCTTCTTTCGCTCAGCCTATTTTTGAGGTTCATCCACATTATAGTATATATAGCCACTTTGTTCCTTTTTATGATGGAATAATATTCCATTGTATGAATATACCACATTTTGTTTATTCATTCGTTGATGGATACTTGGATAATTTCTACCTTTTGACTATTGTGAATGGTGCTGCTATGAAAATGTGTGTATACATTTTTGTTTGAGTATTTGTTTTCAGTTCTTATGGGTATATGGGTATATATATCTAGGAGTGAAATTGCTGGGTCATATGCTAACTCTATGTTTAACATTTTGAGAAACTGAAAATGTTTTCCAAAGTGGTTGCACTACTTTACAGTCCCACAAGCAGTGTATGATGGTTCCAGTTTCTTCACAGTCTAGCCAACACTGACAAATTTTCTTTCTTTCTTTTCTAAAAAAATATTATTGCCTTACAGTGGGTATGAAGTGGTATCTTGTAGTTTTGATGTGCATTTCCCTAATAACTAATAATGTTGAGCATTTTTTCATGTGCTTCTTGGCCATTTGTATATTTTCTTTGAGTAAATGTTCATTAAAATTTTTTGTTCATTTTAATTGATTTTTTGTCTTTTTGTTGTTGCATTTTGTTTTTTTTTTAAATAAATACTTTTTTGTATACTAGAGCTTTATCAGACATGATTAAAAAAAATTTTTTTATGGTGACATTGGTTAATGAAATCCAGTAAATTTCAGATGTACAATTTAACAGTAAGGCAATATATATATATTGTATGTTCACCTCCCATAGTTAGATTTCATTGTATGTTCACCTCCCATAGTTAGATTTCTTTTTGTCACCAACAGACATATGATTTGTAAATATTTCTTTTGTCTTTTTACTTACTCGATAATGTTGTTTGTTTTATTAAAGTTTAAAATTTTGATGAAGTCTAGTTTATTTTTTTGTTGTTGTCTGTGTTTTTAATGTCATATCTAAGAACTCATTGCTATTACAAGACCATGATTTATTTCCTACATTTTCTTGTAAGAGTTTTGTAGTTTTAGTTTTTATTTTTAAGTCACTGATGCAATTTGAGTTAAATTTAGTATATGGTGTGAGGCGGGGGCTCGACTTCATTTTATTTTCACAGAGCAACAGACAAGTTGATATAGGCTTAAAATAAAGAACTAGAAAGCTCAGTTGGAAGCAAGAAATAAGTGTTGAACTGTCAAACTGATAAGGCATAGAAATGGCCAAATAAGAGAGATACTGAACTCTTAAATAGTATATATGTTAGTTATAATTTAGACGTGATGTATTATATGTGTAGGACCAGAAATTGACTTACATGCATACTGTTTTATTTCTATGAGTTTATTAGTAGGACACCAGTTCTCTCTATTGTCTTCAACTAAAGTTTAAAATGAATGAGAATCTCTTTTGGGAGTCTGACCAAATCCATTTTGTAAGTCTACAGAAGAAATTATGATGTTTAGAACAAATGTGAAAGAACCACTTGAATTTTAATGGCCTTTAATTAAGAACAGTATGGTGGTTGATCAAAGTCCTGGAGAACAAAAGATTCAAAGTTTTCTTTTAGGACATACTTAGTTTTCTTAGTGCAAAAAATTGCTCCTATCACTCTTTCAGAGGCAGTGGATGCCTTTGTCTGGTTTTGTGTATTCAACCAGGAGCAACATTTGTTTTTGAAACTCTGAAGGCACAAGCATACACATGATAATGTCGTCTGGTATTCAGTTCTTTGCTTTCCTTTTTTGAGATTATCTGACCCATTTCCAGATTCCCCATTTTTCCTGTTTTCTTGTTCAGTACTTTCTTCTGATGTATCTCATGCAGGTTTATTATAGTGGAACAGCACATGTTCCAAATTTGTTTTTTTATACTATCAAAAATCCCAGTTGCTTAAATATCTATATTTGTGGTAGCCGCTGCTTCTCAAAAGTGATCAGAACAATTTACATAATAATGGAAAAGACTGGTCATTTCTTATTTTCCAACCCTTGGGGACTTTAGTATATTATTTCCCAAATATATTGTTTGGCTGCCTAGGAAAATTCTAATTTTACCTATCAAATTAAGGAATAAGTTAAGTACATGGTCAAATTATGTAGAGATAATGAATTCTTCCATGAAGTTTACATTGTATGGAGTGCGGTCATTATTGGCTCCTAATATTTCTAAAAATGACTAGTTAACAATTGTTCAGAAATCTTTCTTCCTTTGCTTCTTTCTCATATATCTTTTTTTTTTTTTTACCATTTCATTTTAATATTAGTTTCACTTATACAATACATTGGTTGGACATTCATGTAGTTTATGAAACGATCCCCCTGATTACTCTACTTTCCCTCTGGCTCTATGCATAGCCATTACATTATTGCTGACAAACTAATCAAAACCAGACTCACAAATATGGAGGACAATCTGGTGATGGCCAGAGGGGAGGATGGTGAGGAGCTGGAAGAAAGAGGTATAGGGTTAAAAAAGTACAAAATAGCAGTTAATAGATGGACTCATACATCTTTTGTCTGTTCATTTATCCTCTTTTCCCATCTCCACCCACTTATGTATCTATCCATATACCCATTCATTCATCTATTCATCGATCTTCTCTTTCGCTTTCCAACAACTTCCAACAAACATAATTAGAGGCACAGTATGTGATGAGAATGGTGCTGGGAATCCTGGGGGAATAGAATAATGTAAAAAAAAAAACCCAAAAACCTGACTTTTCCCTGGAAAAACTTATAGTAACACAGCATTTCTCAGCTTTGGCATGCTTTAGATTTGGGTAATTGTTTGGTGTGGCAATACTGTTATCCCGGGTACTGTGGAATGTTTAGCAGCACACCTGGCTTCTACCCACTAGATGCCAGCAATAACCTGCTTCGCCAGCCCCCACCCCTGCCCCTGTTGTGACAACCAAAAAAGTTTCCAGGCACTGCTGAATATCAACTATGGGTGAATAAAGCATCCTTGATGAAAACACTGTTTTAATGAAAGAAAATTATAAGGGCATATTTCCCTGCATTTGTTAAGTCTTACAATAAAGGTGCACATATTGGAGATGTATTTTGGATATATTCTGTCTTTGCTCCCACCTCTCATGATTGCTAATATACTTCTGCATACTAGTTCTTAGCTCCTACCAGAAGGAGATCCTATATCTCAGGGAATTATACATCATAATTCATGGATGACTTTTGCAGTACAGTGACTTTTGGTATTCCATATAATAGAGCCTCATCCAGGTAAATTATTCAGCCAAATAGCTAATTAGACTTTATTGTTTTTTTCTACCATGCAGTTTGTGTTGAAATGACTTGTGACAGTTAATATAAATGCTCTTTAAAAAAAAGTAGTTATCAAATATTGTGAAAAAGAGCTTGTGTATGGAGCAGGATGGAAAGAACTGGAGTTTGTAATCAACTCAGCAATTTTTCTTCCCGGGGGGGGTTACGTATGTTTTCTTAAATAAAAAATTTTGAGAGAGATTTTGGAGAAACATGGCAGAGTGAGACACATCCCCAAATGTTTCCCCTTGAGACAATAATAAGTTGAACATCTAAAACTCAACAAAAACACCCAAACTGCACACCAGCACATCTGAGTGTTGGATCTGCACATAGAGCTATCATAGGTCAGAAGCCTGGATGTCAGGCAGTGGACTGGGAGAAATGATGAAGATGCCTCTCACAGTCACGGGAGCACCAGTAGGAGGAGGGGGAGAGGAGGTGATACAGCGAGTTCCCTGAACAATCAGTACTGCCTGGGAGAGCTGTGAGCTCCCCGCAGTATGCCGAAGGTAGGGCCTAACAACTAGGGCGGAAAGTAGAGAAGTTTGATGACAGAGAAAAAACAGTTGATTTTTACTAGCTGCAGTTGCAAAACTGAGGCTGAGCCTCAGCCCCAAACTTCCAAACTGGAGGACTCCTCCTCCAATACCCTCCAAAAACAAACACCACCAAGCCACAGGGGAATCTGAGCAAACACTACCAAAACTGTCGTTAAAACTGACAGGAACTGAAACTGAGGGTAGCAAGCATAATTAAAAATCAATAAGAAAATAAAAAGGCATTATTAAGGCTTTATATAAAGCAGAGAACCAAGAGGCTTAGAAGCCACCTACTGGAAACCAAAAGAAAAGCACCTTCTTTGCAGCAGGCTAAAGAGAGAACTTTATATAATAAATCTTCTTTCTGGAAAAAAGCTGAATACACTTCCATTAATGTCCAGGCTGAGAAATAGTTCATTAAAAACCATGAACAACCAAGGTGACAAGGCATCTCAGAAAGAAAGAGAAAAATCTCCAGAAAATAAGTTTACAGACAGAAATATGCGACTTAAATGACAGAGAATTCAGGATGGGACTTCTAAAAATCTCAGTGAATTCCAAATGAGTCATATCAACAATTTCAGAAATTGAAAAAAACAACTAGATGAGCAGAATGAGTTCTTTAGCAAGGAGATTGAAACCCTCAAAAAGAAACAAATAGGCTTTCTGGAGATAAAGAACACACTGCAAGAGTTGAAAAATGAAATAGCAAGCTTGGGAAATAGAGTTGACCAAATGGTGGAAACGATCAGTGATATCCAAGACAGAAATCTAGAAATAATTTAGAAAGAAAAAGAGAGTAACTGAAGAATAAAAAATAATGAAAGAGAAATATAAGAACTAGTTGATACCGCCAGGAGAAGAAACATAATGAGAATTCTAGAAGGCGAGGAAAAGGAACAGGGACTAGAAAGCATTTCCTATTTTGGAAAACTATTTTGGATGAGATTTTCCAAAATCTAAGGAATGAGCTGAAGCTAGGAATTCAAGAAGTCAATAGAACACCCAATTATCTAAACCCCAAAAAAGCCTTCACCAAGACACATTGTATTAAAATTATCAAAAATCAATGACAAAGACAGAATTCTCAGGGCAGCAGGGAGAAGAATAGAGTAACTTATAAAGAAAACCCATTCGATTATCATCGGACTTCTCAGCACAAGTCTTAAAAGCCCGAAAAGAGTGGAATCGAATATTCAAAATATTAAGTGAAAGGAACCACCAGCCTAGAATAATATATCCAGCTAAGCTCTCCTTTAGATATGAAGGAGAAATAAAGACCTTTCCAGACATACAAAAATTGAGGGAATTCTCCACTATGAGGCCTGCACTATAGGAAATACTGAAAGGGGTCAGCTCACCTAAAACAAAATGACAAAAAAAAAAACCCCAAAAACCAAAAAAACACGTAATTAGGAGTAAGGTGACTATCAGGCAAATAGAAGTAGAGGAGTGCAACCCTTATTAATAACAAGGCACTATATGCTTAAATAATAATAAGAAAAATGCAATAGCAAGATAGTAATGAATGTTCAGCATACATCGGTACAAATTGAGACAACAATGACTGAAAAAGGAGGATTCGAAGGTCCAAATTTGCAAAGGGGAATGGAAATAATGCATGTGCAGAAGAAAATGGACGACAGTATATATATAACTATCCTTTACATATACCTAATGGTAACCTCACACCACAGAGCCAGAACTGAAGTATATAACATAAAACACGAAGAATCAGAGGCAAAACCCACAACAGCCAACCAAAATAAAGAAAACAGAAACACAAGGACAAGGAAGCAATTGAAACACCAAACTACAGAAAGCAAAAGATAAAATGGCTATAAGAAGATCTTATATTTCAATAATCACCCTAAATGTAAATGGATTGAATTCACCAATAAAAAGGCACAGAGTTGCAGAATGGATCAAAAAACAAAACCCAACCATTTGCTGCCTCTAGGAGACATATGTCAGTTCCAAAGGGAAATACAGACTCAAGGCGAAAAGGTCGAAAATAATATTTCAAGCAATTGGCATTCAGGGAAAAGCTAGAGTAGCAGTACTAATATCAGATGAATAAAAAAGATAAAGAAAGATACTGAAGGACACTTCATAATGATAAAGGAAATCATGCACCTAGAAGACATAACACTTATTAATATCTCTGCTTCCAATCAGGGAGCCCCAAAATATGTAAAGCAATTACTAACAGAACTAAAGGGAGAAACAGACCAAAACACTATTGTAGTAGGGAATGTAAATACCCCATTGTCAGATATGGACAGATCATCCAAACAGAAAATCAATAAAGAGATAACATCCTTAAAAGACACATTAGACCAACTGGACATAATTGACATTTACAGAGCCTTGCATCCCAAAACAACTGCTCATACATTCTTCTCTAGTGCACATGGAACATTCTCAAGGATTGACTACATACTGGCACACAGAGATAGCCTCAACAAATATAAGAGGGTTGAAATCATACCAACCATATTCTCTGATCATAATGCTTTGAAACTAGAGATCATCTGCAAAAAGAAAGCAGGAAGAACCACACATACATGGAAATTAAACAACATGCTGCTGAAGGATAACTGGGTCAGAGAGGAAATGAAAAGAGAGATCAAGAGATACATAGAAATGAATGATAATGATAGTGCAACATATCAAAACTTTTGGGACACAGCAAAAGTTGTTATAAGAAGAAAGTTCTATCATTACAAGTCTACCTCCAAAAATAAGAACAAGCCCAAATAAACAACCTAACGCTTCATCTTGAAAAACTAGAAAAGGAAGAACAAATGAAGCCTAAAGTCAGCAGAAGGAAAGAAATAATAAAAATTAGAGCAGAAATACATGAAATTGAAAACAAACAAACCAACAACAAAAAAATAAATACAAGAAATCCTGGTTTTTTGAGAAGGTTGATAAAATTGACAACCCCCTGGCTAGACTCACTAAAGAAAAAAAAAAGGACATAAATAAACAAAATCAGGGATGAAAGAGGGGAAATTACGACTGAAATGGCAGAAATACAATGGAACATACAAATATGAAAAAGTATGTAACAACAAATTTAATAACCTAGAAGAAATGGACCAGTACTTAGAAAAATATAACCTTCCTAGACTGAATCAACAAGATCTGGAATATATAAATCTACCGATCAGCAGCATGAAATCTAAACAATCATCAAAATCCTACCAAAAAGTAAAAGTCCATGACTAGATGGCTTCACCAGTGAATTCTACTCAACATTCAAAGAAGATTTAATACCCAGTCTTCTCGAGTCTTCCAAAAAATAGAAGAAGAGGCAATACTTCCCAAGTCATTTTATGAGGCCAGTATCACTCTGATACCAAAACCTGGTAACACAAAAAAGCAAACTACAGACCAATATCTCTCATAAACACAGATGCAAAAATCCTAAAGAAGATACTAGCGAACCGAATACAGCAACATATTAAAAACATTATATACCACGATTAAGTGGGCTTCATCCCAGAGGCACAAGGATGGTTCAATATATGCAAATCAATTAATGTGATATACCACATAAACAAATTAAAAAATAAGAATCATATGATCATATCAATAGATGCAGAGAAAGCCTTTGACAAGATACAGCATCCATTTATGATCAGAACACTTAACGAATTCGGTATAGAAAGAAAGTACCTTAACATAAGAAAGGCCATGTATGACAAACCCTAAGCCAACATTATACTTAATGGTGAAAAACTAAAAACTTTCCTCTAAGATCAGGAACAAGGCAAGGCTGTCCACTATCGCCACTGTTATTCAATATAAAATTGGAGTTCCTAGAGATTGCAATCAGGCAAGAGAAAGATATAAAAGGCATTCAAATAGGAAACAAAGACGTTAAAATTTAACTATTTGCAGATGACGTGATTCTCTATATAGAAAACCCTAAAGACTCCACAAGAACACTACTAGAAACAATAAGCAAATACAGTAAAGTTTCTCGATATAAAATCAACATTCAAAAATCCATAGCATTCCTATACTCTATTAATGAAGCGTCAGAAAAAGAAGTGGAAAAAGTAATTCTTTTTGCAATTGCAACTAAAAGAATAAAATATCTAGCAATAAATTTAACAAAACAAATGAGAGACTTATATAATAAAAACTATAAGATTCTATTAGAGGAAATCGAAGAAGATACAAAGAAATGGAAAGATATTTTGTATTCTTAGATCGGAAGAATCAATATAGTTAAAATGACCGTATTACCTAAAGCATTATACAGATTTAATGCAATTCCCATCAAAATCCCTTGGGCATTTTTAAAAGAAATAGAACAAAAAATCATCTGATTTCTATGGAAGCACAAAAGACCCCGAAGTGCCAAACCATCTTAAGAAAAAAGAATGAAGCTGGAGGCATCACTCTGCCCGACTTCAAATTATACTAACAAAGCGACAATAATGAATATGCTATGGTATTGGCAGCAAAACAGACACACGGACCAGTGGAACAGAATCGACAGTACATATGTAAACCCATATTTATATGCGCAAATAATTTTTGACAATGGAGAAAGGAAAGCCTCTTTAATAAACAGTGCTGGGAAAACTGGAAAGCCACCGGCAAAAGAATGAAACTAGACTGTTGTCTATCACCACACAACAAAATTACTTCAGAATGGTTTAAGGACCCGAATATAAGATCTGAAATGATAAAAAATGCGTAGAAGAAAACACAGGAAGTAAACTCAACTACCTTGGACTTAAACAGGATTTTATAAATTTGACCTCAAAAGCAAGAGAAGTAAAAACTAAAATAAATGAATGGGACTATATCAAACTAAAAAGCTTCTGCTTAGCACAAGAAATTGTCAACAACATAAAAAGACAACCATATGAATGGGAAAATGTATTTGAAAGCAATATCTCCAATAAGGGCCTAATATCCAAAATATACAAAGAACTCATACGACTCAATAACACCAAAAATCAAATTATCCAATCAAGAAATCGGCAGAGGACCTAAACAGACACTTCTCCCTAGAGGACATATAAATAGTCAACGAATACTTGAAAAGATGATCAACATCACTAGCTATTAGGGAAATGCAAATCAAAACCACAATGAGATACCATCTCACACCTGTTAGAATAGCTATGATCAACAGGATAAGTAATAACAAATGGTGGTGAGAATGCGGAGAAAAAGAAACTCTCATACACTGCTGGTGGGACTGCAGATTGGTACAGCCAATGCAAAACAGTATGGAAGTTCCTCAAAAAACTGAGAATTGATCTATCATGTGATCCAGCAATCCCTCTACTAGGTATTTAGCCCAATGACTTGAAACTCCATATTTGCAAAGATATTTGCACACCGATGTTCATAGCAGCATTATTCACAATAGCCAGGGCATGGAAGCAACCAAAGTGTCCTATGATAGATAATTGGATAAAGAAGCTGTGGTACCTATATAAAATGGAATATTACTCAACTTTAAGACGAGATGAAATTTTTGTGGACAGACCTCGATATAACCATGCTAAGCGAAATAACACAGAAAAAGTGGAAAATCATTTGATACACTTACATTTGGGATATAAACCTAAAAGCAACAAGTGAGCAGAACATACAAACAGAGACCCATAGACATGGACTACAGACTAGTGGTTACCAGAGAGAGGGTAAGGGTTTGGGAAGTAGGGGAGGTAGACGCCATAAAGGAGGTCAAATATGTGGTGACAGAAAGAAATCTAACTATGAGAGGTGAACATAATTTCTAAATATATATATGCTTACTGTTAAAGTGCAGAGATGAAACTTATTGGATTTTGTTAAGCAATGTCACTGTAAAAAATTTTTTTGATCACTTTTAACTGATATTATTATTGCTTCTGTTTTAGTAGTTTGTCAAACACAGATTTTTAGTAGTTTATGCCACAGGATAAGTTTCGCAATATTTAAAATAAAGAATATCTCATTAAATCTTACTAGGTATGAGACATTTGTAGTGATTTGATCATACAGCTGATAAGCCCTTTATTGTTCCATTTCGTTTGATTACATCATTTCATTTGCTGATGCTCTAGTGCTGTTTTCTGTTAAGTTCTAGGTCGAAGCATATCTTCCCTTGGGTTTTGGAGAGTGGTGATGCAATATCATGGTTTTCTATGTATTTTTAATTTTGGAATTCAAAGAATCATTTAAATATTGCTTCAAATGCTTTAGGCTTTCTCATTCAGTCCTATAAAATTTGGTTATAAGAATTCTTTACTTATTGACCATGGATAGAAGTGGGAGAAAATTGCAATTTCCTTTATACTGAGGTTTCTGATATTTGGTAGATTTCAATGACATCAAAGATTTGCTATAATATTGACAGTTATTAGCTCTTTTTTTCAGAGATAAATATTTCTCACTTTTAATTTACCCTGTAAGTATCTATAAAGAGATGCTAAGGAGGATTAACATTGTATTTACCTAACTTTTTAGAGATGCAGAGTAAGTTTCTTCAATTAAGATACGACAGACACTTGGCTGTAATAGTCCAGTGTTTATCTTTGGGTATGTTCAGATGAGTACAAGCAGACTTCTATCACAATTCTGGATATCTTGGCAGAATAAATGCACATAACACAGAAAGAGAATGACTTTCCTGTATCTTCTGCCATTCAATGTAGTATAAGCAGATAATATATGCTTTAGGAACTATATTTGAATCATTGTTCAAATGTAATCTGGTCTGCCCCTGGTAAATTGGGCCTTCTAGCCAACAATAGCGAGAATCATCTGTTTTGTCATTTGGATATGTGCAGGCCTGACAGTATCTGAGTTGAGATTTTTCTTGCTAGAGGAAGAAACTAATCTTTCTGTAGCTGTAGTATTTTGCTCTTTATTTGCATTTTTGCATGTGTTTTGGGTTGAAAATTTGGTCACATTGTTTAAAGCTAAGTCAATGACTTAGTTTCCAAAAAATTAAATAGAGAATACTTTGTTCTTTTCACTCAAAAAATTTCTACTGGGTTGCAATGAATCATAGATTCTTGTTAAATTTTTTGAGAGTGAAATATTTTTCTTAAATATTTTTTCATATTTGTCTCTAATAAAATGTTTCCATTTAACACCTTTTTAGTCTCTTAATTTGTATTTTAGCACACCAACAGAATGTAAATTGAGACTAGCTAGAGTCAAAAGCAAGGCCTCTATTCAAGACTCTTACAGTAGTGACTCCATGAGCTTTTATTAAGGCATAGTTTAGAGAAGGTTTGTTAACTCAGAGTGAGGTGGCCATACAGCTTGTCTAATTCACCATTCCTGTGATTTTTTTTTAATGACCGGTTAGCTATATATGATTCAATGTGATAATTCCTTCTTCTTTGGTTTTGCTCCTCAGAATTTATTATCCCTCAGAATTTATTGCTCTTATTTCCTTTTTGCCAATCCCCAAAACTGACTTTAGATACTGAGAATCTGATAAAAGTTCGTGAGTGGAAAAGTATAGCTTTTCACAGGATCATATGACCTTAGATCCTTACTCAGTAATGACATGAATTTCCTTTTCTTTATCTTATTAATGCTCCAGCAAGATGACAAGGAAAATAAAATAGAACAAAACAAAACA
>NW_011889314.1:137555-139758 GCF_000151845.1 Pteropus vampyrus
GATCCTTACTCAGTAATGACATGAATTTCCTTTTCTTTATCTTATTAATGCTCCAGCAAGATGACAAGGAAAATAAAATAGAACAAAACAAAACAAATCGGCTCTCCCAAATTAGAGGTTGGCTGCCAAGATAGGCTGCTATCGCTGAAAACCCCAAAGAAAGAGTTCTAGCTTTAAGTTTTTAGTATACCTGTGATTCAGTGCTAAAATAGTCTGTTCTCTTATCCTTTGTTGAAAGTAGCTATCTGAGTTGCAGACACCATATTCTGAAATAAAAGGTTTTTTTTTTTTGGTGGTTGAATTCAATTTATTTGCAGTTTGTTGGACTGCAAAGAGAATAGTGAACTCAGAGCCTGAAGTTTTATGACTAGTAAGAAAATCTGCAAAGCTTAATGGTGACAGGTTTACTTATCCACAAGAGTAATGAGTAGTATTATAGCTAGAGTGAACAAATTCTACTTCTCGTAACAAACATATTTTATTATAACTTAATTAAACAACTGTAATTCTCTGTTGCAAATATGGTAACCAAGTTTAACTGGTTAAATGATTACATTTATAAGTCTTTTCAACAACCATCAGTAGAGACAGAGAATCTTAAATGTAAGAAAATAGATTATATATATATTTCAGCTTTATTGAGATATTGTTGATATATAACATATGTAAGTTTAATGTGATAATTTGATGCTCCCATGTAAATCAATAAATAGGATATACCACATTAATAGAATAAAAGATCAAAATCATGTGATCATCTCAAAAGATGCAGAAAAAGCATTTGACAAAGTTCAATGGTCTTTCATAATACTCTCACCAAATTGGGTATAGAAGAGATGTACCTGAACATAATTGAAGCCATATATGACAAACTCACAATGAATATACTCCATGGTGAAAGGTTGAGAACTTTTCCTCTAAGATCAGGAACAAGACAAGGATGGCCACTCTCACCACTCCTGTATAAACAGACTACTGTTGAAGTCCTAGCCAGGGCAATTAGGCAAAAAAGAGAAAATCATTTGAATTGGAAAGAAATAAATAAATTGTCTTCATCTGCAGATGATTTAATCTTATAAATAGGAAATCTCAAAGACACCACTAAAAATCTACTAGAACTAATAAATAAATTTGGTAAAGTTGCAGGATATAAAATCAACATACAAAAATCACTTTTATTTTTATATACTAAGAAGAAACTATCTGGAAAAGAAATAAAGACAGCAATTATTTACAATAGTCTCAAACAGAATAAAATACTTAGAAATACATTTAGCTGAGAAAGTAAAAGACCTGAACACTGAAAACTATAAGACAATAATGAAAGAAATTGAAGAAGACACAACTAAATGAAAAGATATTCTGTGGTAGTTTGGATTAAACGTGGCAGAGTGAGATATGTCCCCAGATTTCTCCCCTTGAAACAACAATAAGCTGAACATCTAAAACTCAACAAAAAACACTCAAATTGTACACCAGCACATCTAAGCCTAGAATCTGCGCATAAGAGCTACCACAGGTGAGAACTCCGGATGTTGGGGCAGGACTGGGAAAAACAAAGAAGCTGCCTCTCTTAATTGGAGCTCCCTGTAGGAGGACAAGGAGGGAAGAAGGTGCGGAAAGTTCCCTGAACAGCCCTGCCTGAGAGTACTGTGAGCTCCTTGCGACTGGAGGCAGTGCTCAGTCATCAGGGCAGAAGGCAGAGAAACAAGGACGGCAGAAAAGTGGGGATGGCAAAGAAACAACAGTTGATTTTTACCAGACGCAGTTGCAAAACTGAGGCTGAGCCCCATCCCCCACATAGAGAGCCCCTCCCCCTATACCCTCTGAGCCCCAGGGAAATCTGAGCGAATGCTACCGAAACTGTTGCTAACATTGATAGGAACTGAGGCTGAGAGTAGCGAGCATGACTAAACATCTATGAGGAAGAAAAAGACATTATTAAAATTTTATATAAAGCAGAGATCCAAGAGGCTTAGTCGCCACCTACTGGAAACCAAAAGAAAAGCACTTTCTTTGCAGCAGGCTAAAGAGAGAACTTTATATAATAAATCTTCTTTCTGGAAAAACAGCAGAATACACTTCCATTAATGTCTAGGAGGAGAAATAGCCCATTAAACACCATGAACAACCAAGGTGACAAGGCATCTCAGAAAGAAAGAGAAAAATCTCCAGAAAATAAGCTTGCAGACATAGAAATATG
>NW_011889314.1:139808-140201 GCF_000151845.1 Pteropus vampyrus
TCTCCAGAAAATAAGCTTGCAGACATAGAAATATGTAACTTAAATGGCAGAGATTTCAGGATGGTATTCCTGAAAAAACTCAGTGAGTTCCAACAAAGTCATATCAACAATTTCAGGAATTAAAAAAACAAGTAGATGAGCAGAGCAAGGAGATTGAAATCCTCAAAAAGAATGGAATTGATCTTCTGGAGATAAAAAATTACAAGACCCTATTAAAAGAAATTGAAGAAGATACAAAAAAAATGGAAAGATATTCTGTGTTTTTGGATTAGAAGAATCAACATGGTTAAAATGACCATGTTACCTAAAGCATTATACAGATTTAATGCAATCTCCATCAAAATCCCATCGGCATTTTTAAAAGAAATAGAACAAAAAATCATCAGATTTGTA
>NW_011889314.1:141546-144736 GCF_000151845.1 Pteropus vampyrus
GGAAGTTAAGCAGGGTCGGATCTGGTTAGTACTTGGATGGGAGAGCACCTAGGAAGACGAGGTGCTGTAGGGATAAAAAATGAAAAGTAAGGGATTGTAAACTGACAAGGTCTTTGCAATCTGGGAGGTCAACCAAGGATTGCCTTGCCTAGAAAGAAATCTGTATAATGCTTTAGGTTATATGGTCATTTTAACTATGTTGATTCTTCCAATCCAAGTACACAGAATACCTTTCCAAATATTGTATCTTCTTTGATTTCTTTTAATAGGATCTTATAGTTTTCATTATATAGATCCTTCACGCTTCATTAAATTTATTTGTAGGTATTTTATTCTTTTTGTTCCAATTGCAAAAGGAATTATTTTTTCCACTTCTTTTTCTGACATTTCGTTATTAGAGTATAGAAACGATATGGACTTTTGAACGTTGATTTTGTATACAGAGACTTTACTGTATTTGTTTATTGTTTCTAGTAGCGTTCTTATGGAGTCTTTAGGGTTCATTTTGTCTGTAAATAGTGACAGTTTGACTTCTTCATTTCCTATTTGGATGCCTTTTATATCTTTCTCGTGCCTGATTGTACTTGCTAGGACTTTCAATATTATATTGAATAATAGTGGTGATAGTGGACAGCCTTGCCTTGTACCTGATCTTACAGGGAAGGAAGGTTTTTAGTTATTCACCCTTAAGTATAATGTTGGCTGAGGGTTATCATATAAGGCCTTTATTACGTTAAGGTATTTTCCTTCTATACAGAATTTGTCAAATGTTTTGATCATAAATGGATGCTGTATCTAGTTGAAGGCTTTTTCTGCATCTATTGATATGATTATATGATTCTTAGTTTTAATTTGTTTATGTGGTGTATCGCATCAATCTATTTGCCTGTGTTAAACCATCACTGTGCCTTTGCGATGAAGCCCATTTTATTGTGGTGTATAATCTTTTTAACATGTTGCTGTATTCGGTTCACTAGTATCTTATTTAGAATTTTGCATCTGTGTTCATGAGAGATATTGTTCTGTAGTTTGCTTTTTTATGTCATCTTAACCAGGTTTTGGTATCAGGGTAATACAAAATGTATTGGGAGGTACTGCCTCTTCTTCGAGTTTTTGGAAGAGTTTGAGGAGAATAGGTATTAAATCTTCTTTAAATGTTTGGTGGAATTCACTGGTGAAGCCATCTGGTCTTGGACTTTTACTTTTTGTTGGGCTTTTGATGATTGTTTTAATTTCCATACTGCTGATCAGTCTCTCTAGATTTTCCAGTTCTTCTTGATTCAGTCTAGGAAGGTTGTATTTTTCTAAGTACTGGTTCATTTCTTCTAGGTTATTCAATTTGATGTTATATATTTTTCTTAGTATTCTTGTATGATCCTTTGTATTTCTGTGGTGTCTGTCATAATTTCCCCTCTTTCATCCCTGATTTCGTTTATTTGTGTCCTTTCCCTTTTTATTTAGTGAGTCTAGCCAGGGGTTTGTCAATTTTATTAACCTTCTCAAAGAACCAGCTCTTCGTTGCATTTATTTTTTCTATTTTTTTTTTCAATTTCATTTATTTCTGCTCTAATTTTGATTATTTATTTTTCTCTGCTGACTTTAGGCTTCATTTGTTTTTCCTTTTCTAGTTTTTTAAGATGAAGCGTTAGGTCGTTTATTTGAGTTTGTTCTTGTTTTTGGAGATTGGCCTATAATATTATGCAGTTTCCTCTTATGACTGCTTTTGCCATGTCCTAAATGTTCTGATACATTGTACTATCATCACCATTCATTTCTATGTATCTCTTGATTTCTTTTTTTATTTCTTCTCTGTCCCAGTTATTCTTCAATAGTATGTTGTTTAATCTCCATGTATTTGCGGCCTTCTTGCCTTCTTTTTGCAGGTGATCTCTAGTTTCAAAATACTATGATCAGAGAATATGGTTGGTATGATTTCAACCCTCTTATATTTGTTCAGGCTATCTCTGTGTCTCAGTATGTGGTCAATTCTTGAGAATGTTCCATGTGCACTAGAGAAGAATGTATAAGCAATTTTTTTGGGATGGAAGGTTCTGTAAATGTCAATTATGTGGAGTTTGTCTAATGTGTCATTTAAGGATGTTATTCCCTTATTGATTTTCTGTTTGGATGATCTGTCCATATCCGGCAGTGGTGTATTTAGGATCCCTACTACAGTAATGTTTTGGTCTGTTTCTCCCTTTAGTTCTGTTTTTGCTTTACATATTTCAGGGCTCCCTGATTGGGAGCATAGGTATTAATGTGTTATGTCTTCTTGGTGCATGATTCTCTTTATCGAAGATACCAAAGTGTCCCTCGGTATCTTTCTTTATCTTTTTTTATTTTGAGGTCTATTTCATTTGACATTAGTACCGCTACTCCCGCTTTTCTCTGAATGTCGTTTGCCTGAAATATAGTTTTCCACCCTTTCACTTTGAGTCTATATTTGCGTTTGGAGCTGAGATACGTCTCCTGGAGGCAGCGTATGGTTGGGTTTTGTTTTTTGATCCATTCTGCAACTCTGTGCCTTTTTATTGGTGAGTTCAGTCCATTTACATTTAGGGTGATAGTTGAAATATGAGGTCTTCTTATGGCCATTTTATCTTTTGCTTTCTGGTAGCTCGGTGTTTCCATTGCTTCTTTGTCCTTGTGTTTCTGTTTTCTATATTTTGGTTGGCTTTTGTGGATTTTCCCTCTGGTCCTTTTTGTTTTATGTTATATGCAACGGTTCTGAATCTTTGGTGTGTGGTTACCATTATGAATATGTAAAGGATAGCTATATATATACTGTCATCCATTTTCTTCTGCATGTGCCTTATCTCCATTCATCTTTGTGAATTTGGATCTTTGAATCTTTGAATCCTCCCCTTTTCAGTCATTGTTGTCTCAGTTTGTTCCTATGTGTGCTGAACATTCATTACTAACTTGCTATAGCAATTCTTTTCTTATTATTTAAGATATAATGCCTTGTTCTTAGTAAGAGTTGCACTTCTCTGCTTCTATTTGCCTTCTAGTCTTCTTACTCCTAATTATGTATTTTTTTTTTTTTGTCATTTAGTTTTAGATGACATGACCCCTTTCAGTGTTTCCTGTAGTGTAGGCCTCGTATTGGAGAATTCCCTCAATTTTTGTATGTCTGGAAAGGTCTTTATTTCTCCTTCATATCTAAAGAAGAACTTAGCTGGATACATTA
>NW_011889314.1:144906-145671 GCF_000151845.1 Pteropus vampyrus
TGTCTTATCTAAGGCAGATCCTTTCAGTGATCATTTCCTCCTAAGCTTGCTATTTCATTTTCCAGCTTTTGTATTGTGTGTGTGTGTGTTTTTTTAATCTCCAGAAGATCTATTCTATTCTTTCTGAGGGTTTCAATCTCCTTGCTAAAGAACTCATTCTGCTCATCTAGTTGCTTTTCAGTTCCTGAAACTGTTGATATGACTCATTCGGAACTCTCTGAGATTTTTAGAAGTACCCTCCTGAATTCTCTATTCTCTGTCATTTAAGTTGCATATTTCTATGTCTGTAAACTTATTTTCTGGAGAGTTTTCTCTTTCTTTTTGAGATGCTTTTTCACCTTGTTCGTTCATGGTATTTAATGGACTATTTCTCCGCCTGGGGATTAATGGAAGTGTATTCTGGTATTTTTCCAGAAAGAAGATTTATTATATAAAGGTCTCTTTAGCCTGTTGCAAAGAAGGCACTTTTCTTTTGGTTTTCAGTAGGTGACGTCTAAGCCTCTTGGATCTCGGCTTTATATAAAGCCTTAATAATGCCTTTTTATTTTCTCATTGATTTTTAATTATGCTTGCTACCCTCATTTTCAGTCCCTGTCAGTGTTAGCAACAGTTTCGGTAGTGTTTGCTCAAATCTCTGGGTTGGAGGTTGGGGGCTGAGGCTCAGCCTTGGTTTTGCAACCAGTGACAGTAAAAATCAACTGTTGTTTCTCTGCCATCCTTCTTCTCTGCTTTCTGCCCTGATGACTGGGCCTTGCCACCAGCCGC
>NW_011889314.1:145721-155022 GCF_000151845.1 Pteropus vampyrus
ACAGTTTCGGTAGTGTTTGCTCAAATCTCTGGGTTGGAGGTTGGGGGCTGAGGCTCAGCCTTGGTTTTGCAACCAGTGACAGTAAAAATCAACTGTTGTTTCTCTGCCATCCTTCTTCTCTGCTTTCTGCCCTGATGACTGGGCCTTGCCACCAGCCGCGTGAAGGTCACAGCTCTCCCAGGCATTGATTGTTCAGGGAATTCGCTGTACCATTTCCCCTCCCCTCCTCCATCAGGGTGCTCCAGTTGCAAGAGGCAGCTTCTTTGTTTTTCCCAGTCCACCAACTGAAACCCGGGATTCTCATCTGTGGTAGCTCTTATGTGCAGATCCCACGCTCATATGTGCTGGTGTGCAGTTTGGGTGTTTTTGTTGAGTTCTAGACGTTCAGCTTGTTGTTGTTTCAAGGGGAGAGATCTGAGGACGTCTCTCACTTTGCCATGTTTCTCCAAACTCTTTTTTTGTTTGTTTTATGGTGAATTGGTTAATGTAATCCAGTAAGTTTCAGGTGTACAATTTAACAGTATGATATATATATATAAATATATATATATTACATTGTCTGTTCACCTCCCATAGTTAGATTTCTTTCTGTCACCAACAGACATATGATGTGTAAATATTTTTCCTGTTGTCTTTTTACTTACTTGATAATGTCTTTGTTTCAGTAAAGTTTAAAATTTTGATGAAGACCTGTTCAATTTTTCTTTTGCTGTTTGATGTCATATCTAAGAACTTATTGCCATTACAAGGCCATGATTTATTTCCTATATTTTCTTCTAAGAGTTTCATCGCTTTTGTTCTTATTTTTAAGTCATCGATGCAATTTGAGTTAAATTTAGTATATGGCGTGAGTTGAGGGCTCGACTTCATTCTTTTGACTATGAATAGCCAGGTGTTCTATCATCTTTTGTTTCAATTATTATGCTTTCCAATGCCAGTTTGGTTCCTTCTTATAATTTCTTCATCTTTACTAATATTCTTCATTTGTTCATCCAATGTTCTCTTGCTTTTCTTTAGCTCTCTGTGCTTATGTGAAACAGTTTTTTAAAGTTTTTATTTAGTAAGGCCAATGCTGTACTTTCTCAGGGATAGTTTCTGTTTCTTCTGTATATGCACCATATTTTCTTTTGTATTTGCTTGGTTCCCAATTTTTAATTTTTTCTTTCCAAAACTGGATATTTTAGAGATTAAAATGTTACAACTCTGGAAATCAGATTCTTCTTCCTTTTCAAAGTTTATTTTTGCTAATTGCTATGAGGTTTAGCTGTTGTTTTTTTTTTGTTTTTTTTGCAATAGTTATTTAGTGAAAAACTATTTTTGTACTTTCTATATTCTTTGCTATGTTTGGCATCTGAATTCCCTATTCCTTTAGCATGTGTTCGGTTGGTGATTTGAAAGATTTCTTGAACACTGAGAACCAAATAAGAGAGGGAATAGTAGTAAAAAAGGAACAAAAAAATGAAAAAAAGTCATCAGTCTTCATTGGTTGGTTTTGCGCTGGGGCACTCCTTCACCACTTAGGCCTTATATACCTTCACTAGCTATCACTTTGCATGAGCCTATAAATCAGCCAGAGGTAAAGCTTAGGCTATTCTTAGATATTTTCCGCACATGTGTCTGCCCTGGGCATGTATATGGCCTTCTCCATTCACCGGTATAAATGAGCAGTTTTGAATACATTTATTTCCCAAAGGAACTCTTTTCCCAGTTTTTCCTCACAGGCTTTCAAGGACGTATAGTTTGTCTCAATTGTAATCTTTTGTTCAGATGGCTATGGGTTAGTCATTTGCCTTACAATGTTTATGAAGGATGCCTGCCCCTCTTTTACGTTGAGTGAATTCTGGTTTAGGGAAAACAAAGATAAGAGCCTTGCATCAGTTCTTCAGGTGGTCCTCAGACTGGTTAGAACAAACAAATAGCCAAGGACTTGGATTTTGCACTGGCAAAATGCACCACCATATTGGAGATTGATGCTGAGGTAGGGATGGGTATGGGGGCAGAACAAATAAAAAGGCACAAAGCTAACTACTATTTTTAAGTTGCCTTTTTCTTTAGTCATCATTCACTTGGTTGCTATAAGCCTTTGACTGCTTTCCAGAGTTCTAACAAAGTTGATTCTGACAGCTTTTGTGTTACTTTTCAGTGTTTCTGTAGAGTAACAGGCCCTTGGATCTACTTATTCTGCCATTTTCACTGATGTCACCCCATGCTCATTTTTTATCTATCAAGTATTTGGTCTTTCTCTTTCAGTTTTAAGATTTCTTTACATATTAGTAATATTTGTCTTATCTGTGATATATGTTGTAATTATTTACTCCTAATCTGTCTTATGAATTTTGAATTTGTGTCTGGTGTCTTTTTTAAAAAAAATATTTTGGGTTGCAAAAGTTTGTTATTGCTTGTTATTGTTTTAATTCATCATTTAAAAATCATGTCTGGGTTTAGTGTCAGAGAAAACGCTAATATTCAATGATTTTAGGACTTTACCCACCCATATTTTCTATTGTGTTTGTATATCTTCACATTTCACATTTGGATCTCAGATCCATTAGCAGTTTATTCTTATGCGTGGTATGAGAAATGGAGTCTAATTCACTAATATTTTATTTAGAATTTTTGCCTCAATATTCATCAATAATATCTGTCTGTAATGTTTGTTTTAATACTATTTTTATTTCATTTGAGTATAGTTACACTTGTTTCATGAAAGGAATTTGTAAGCAATTTTCATTTTTAATTCTTTGAAACAATTTTTATTGAAACTATTTGATTTTTTAAAGGTTTGCTAACATTCTTTGTGAAACCAGTTAAACTTGGTGTGTGTGTGTGTGTGTGTGTGTGTGTGTGTGTGTGTGTTTTATAATTATCTGATAAATTTTGGTATCTTTCCTATGGAAGTTGGTATTTGTATGTGTTATATTTCTACTGGAGTCAATAGTGGTGACATGTATTTTCCCAGAAAGTTATTCACTTCATATTGCTTTCGTTTTTTTTTGGAACGATGTGTACAACATTGTTTTTAATAATTTTATTTACTAATTATCATTAGCTATTTCTTCTTATCATTTATTATTTATCTTTTTTATCCTTGATTAAATTATTAAATTGTCTACTTGTAGGTTTTTTTTTCCTCCAATAAGATTTTTGATTTACTGGTTTGATGCATTCTTCTCATTCCTTATTTTATTAATTTCCACTATTATTTATTTTTCTTCCTTGTAGCTTTTTTTTTAATTTAAGTTTTTGGTTTCTTTTTAAATTTTTGAATTGAAAATTTAATTTGTTGCTTTAATTCTTTCATTTTCTAATCAATAAATGTATTTAAGGCTATAGGTTTTCCTCTGATCACTGCTTTAACTGTATCTTCTATATCCTGATATGTATTGCTTTATCATTATTCAGGAAATTTTTGTTTTTCCTCTGTATTTCCACTCTCATCCTAGTTTTATTTAAGAGCAGGTTTCTAAATTTCAAGATTGATGAGTTCTTTGTTTCTCAAATTTATTTTCAACATCTAGTTTTATTATATTGTTATCAGAAAATATTTTTTGTAATATTTTTACTTTGTGACATTGAAGTTTTCTTTGAAAATTATTAAATGATCAAATTTTGTGAATGTTTCATCTGCACCAAGAAGGTATACTTCATGCAGTAGATATACAAAAGATATAGAGAAAGGAATCAAGGCAAAACACACGCAAATCATAAAGTCACAATGGAAGACAGTAAGCAAGAAGAAAAGGTAAGAAACTACAAAACAATCAGAAAACACTGAACAAAATGGCAATAATTAGTCCTCACCTATTCAATCAAAAAGAATTAAATTATCCAATCAAAAGACACAGAATGACTGAATGGATTGAAAAAATAACATCCGACTATATGCATCCTATAGGAGACTCTTTATCTTTAAAGACACACACAGACTGAAATGAAGGGAAGGATAAAGATATTCTATGCAAATTATAACCAAAATAGAACAGAAGTGACTATCTGTACATCAGACGAAATAGACTTAAAGTCAAAAACAAGAGACAAAGGTCATTATATAAAAATAAAGCGATAAATTCTCAAATGTAAAAGAATATCAAAATCATTCTCAAATATAAAAGAATTTTATTGCTAGCAGCCCTACTCTACAAGAAATTCTAAAGGAAATTTTTCAGGCTAAAAGGAAACGATATGACATGAAACATGTGTCCCTAGGAAGGAATGAAGAACACCAGAAATGGTAAATATGTTGGTGATTACAAAAGAGTATACACTTTTCTCATAATTTCTTTAAAAGATATATCGCTATCGAAAGCAAAAATCATAACATCATGTTGTGGGTTTTATAATGTATGTACGGGTAACTAACATATGTGACAGAACTAGAATCATAATTAGATATTTTAATAATTCTTTTTCAGTAACTTATAGAAAGTGCTATTTTTTCTTTCGATTTAATTTTATTTTTAATTATGCGAAAACATTTACATGATTTCAAAGTCAAACTTATGGAATAAGACATATTCAGAAAAGTCTAGTGTTTATCTCTGTCCCTTGACCAGTTAAAATATATATAAGTACTTATTAAATATATATTTATAAATTATATACACATATAAATCTAATACATGTATCATCATTTTAACACAAAAATGAACATACTAGAGACACTTATTTTCACATTACTGTTTTCACTTAACATATACTTTGTAGATTCCTCCAGAGAAGAATATGGAGATATTTCTCATTTATTTTTATAGTTGCTTAATGTTCCATTGTGTATAATTTTTGCACATTATTTATGAAATTCTTATTGATTGTTATTTGAGTGTTTTCCCTTCTTTTACTATTAAAAATGATGCTGTAACAAATAATCTTGTGCATTGGTTATTTTGTATTTTTGTAAATGTATCATAGGATAGAATTAGGACTGTTGGGTCAAAAGTTAGTAATATGGTAATTCTTGTAGATATTGCCAAGAGGTTACATCATTTTGTATTATCAACAATGAATATGAGTGCCCCTTTCTGTATAGCTTTACCAACATGTTGTATTATTAAATATTAAAATCAGATATTTGATATCTTAGAGGTCAAAGCTGATATTTCAGCTTAGTTTTAGTCTGCATATATCTTAACATGAGAGAACTTGAACATTTTTTCAGGTATTTAAAGATCATTTATATCTCCTTAAATATCAACTGTAAATTCATATATTTTGCCCATTTTTCTACATTTGTTGTTTTTAAAAAAAGTTCTTATATGTTACACTAATTATTTTTTATGATGTAAGCTGTAAATATGTTTCCCTAGTATCTCTTTTATCTTTTATACTTTTCTCAGTTTTATCATGCATTTAAAACATTAATTTTATGTAGTCAATGTTATCAATCTATCATATTCATGGATTATAAAGACATTAACGCCCGTTTTCTTTAATATTTTTATAATTTAAAAGAAGGTTTATGCTTGAATTAATTTAAAAATTGTCTTGGAATATGGCATGAGGTATAGAACCAATATGTCTTTTCTCATTGTGCTATGTACTTATTCCATCATCACACTGATAGTTTCTTTTTCACTGATTTGAGATACTGTATATCACATACTAATTTTCCTTCTGCGTTTTTAACCTAATTATGGAGTTTCTATTCTCTTTATTTTGGGAGGGAGGGTAATCATAGTTTTAACTCTCTTATTATATGACTCTCCTTATCTGTTATTCAAGTCAAACTTTTAAAAATTCCATTTCTTTTTTTTCTTAAAATATTTAATCTTCAATTTTTGCCTGGTTCAGTGATTCTTGCTGGAAAAAGGAGCTGTTGATCGGAATCACTTGTCAAACTTTTTTCCAATTTATATTTCTCTCTACTTTTATCTTGAATTTTTTTGCTTGTATTCTTAGGATGGTTGAGTGTACACTGAGCACACAGTTGCACATAACTTTACACACTTCCACTTACAACTACAATTGCCCCCAAAGGCAATTATAAGCATCTATTAAGATTGCAGTGTGTCATATCCCTCAAGTATGTTGGTATAAAATAAAGTATGAGAACTTTTGGCTTGTCAATATACAGAATTTATATAACCATTATAATAGTTCCTAATTATCTCTCATAATATTATTATTTTCCTTTTGCACATGTGGAAACTGAAACTTAGAAAAATTAAACAATGTGCCACAAGTCATAATTAATAAGAGTAGTAGGGTTGAACCTATTACTTTTTTACTTCAAAATCTTTAACCTTGGAAAATGACATGGATGGATCCAAATGATATGCTTTGTGAAAAATGTTGAAAAACTTGGATCTTTCTAAATTAAGGGTTCCCAATTACTGGGCCATGGACCAGTACCGGTCTGTGGCATGTTAGGAACCTGGCCACACAGCAGGAGGTGAGTGGTGGGTCAGCTAATGAAGCTTCATCTGTATTTGCAGCTGCTCCCCAGCTCTAGCATCACTGTCTCAGCTCCACCTCAGATCATCAGGCATTAGATTCTTATTGGAGCACTAATCTCTGGTGCCAAAAAAGTTGGGGACTGGTGCTCTAAATCATTTTACTGCTTATGAGCTGTTGTCATATACCACAGAGTGTCAAATGCTTTTAGGGCAAACTTTATGTTGGCAGACTCACTCCTCCTGTCACTCCTGATAACGCACTCATGGATTATGAGTTGTTTTAGTAATAGGAGGTGAACTATAAATTATTACAATGAGAGGAGTTTCTTTTTAAAAATCTTAAAAGTTGACTTTAGTGTTTAGTATGACAAGTAGTATTTGTTTTCATTATTTTCTTAATCACAATTACTCCATAGCTTTTGGATGTTTTTTTCTCTTCATTATTCTGAATCCCATTTCCTATTCCTGTCCACTGAAACACCACATTACTATTTTCAAAGTCTTATAAAAATTTAGTGATTTTAGTTATATAAATCTCTAATCACTATGCTGTACAAATGAAATTAATATATTATTGTATAACTATAATTGAAAAAACTCAAATTGAACAATGTAAATATGAGCAACTAATTGTCTACTATATTTCAGTAAATATAGTAAATTTCTTTTTCAGAAAAAAATAAAGATAAAAAAATTTAGCAATTTTAATTTCTTAAGTGTAAAGAGAGATATAACAATAAAATAAGTCATGAACACTCATTCTAATTCCCTTTTGCTTAGCATAATAATACATTTAGTCAGACTAATCATTAACACAAAAGATAATGGGATTTCTATTTTGAGGTGATTTCTGACATGAGTGATTGGTTGAGATGTGTCTTTAGAATCGACACATGCAATTTGGAGTTGACCTTAGACATTTACTGTATGTGAAACCATTTCATTTCACTGAGATAGAACAGGCTTACCAATTATATCTTCATAGGAAATATTCCAAAGGTGATCGTTGGCCAAAGGGTTTTCATTTGCACCAAAAGATTTTCTACCGTGGAACAAGTAAGAATTCAGACCTGCTATTCTTCAGCAAAAGAGATTTTTTGTTCACTTAGTTAAGGCCCCTTTCCCGATTATATGCTGCTGAGGAGAAAGTGATAATATAGGATCCTCAGTTACAGGGGATCCTTCACCAACAAAGCTCATCTCTGATGCTTCAAAAGTGATTCAAGAAGTTTTAGAAAAATTGTATTGATTCTACGTTAAACATTAAGCTTGGTTTTTATTGAAGAAGTTCTTCATAATCTTACTTATTGGTTGTAACAGCCATGAAGAGCCAGCTACAGTTGAACAAGAAAATTCTTCCCCACGCACTAGATTAAGCTTAAAATTCAACCATTAGACTGCTACATATTTGTCTTAAGCAACTTTCACCCCTCTTTAAAGAAAATCACCCAAGTTTTTATAAATTTTAATGAAAATGATGTCAGGAAACCTGGGTTCTAGCACAAATTCACTGAGTAATCTTGGGTATGCCATTCAAAATTTCCAATCCTTAGTTTTTCTGTTTTTAAAATGAGTTCACTGTTTCAAAATCTTCAAAAATCTCCTACCACTATCAGTAGGATTTGCACCTTTATGTGAAAGAAATGTTCCAAACAAGGTTTCATTGGGATTGCAGAAAGGAAGAAAAGAAGTGAGTAAGAAGACTGTCTTTGAGGAAGTATGGGGAATAGAACCCCTCAAACAGAGAGGAAAAAATCAATTAGTTTGGAAGATTCAGGAGAAAGACTTGACACTAATTTGTATGACACTTATAAGGGCTATCCTTGCTAATATTATTTATATAACTTTTCTAAGTATTTATGCAGACCTCATGAGATCTTCTCATTTTTCCTGACAATACACACACAAGTGAACACTGCCAAATGGATTCTTACTAATAGAAGCATCTCATTGTCAATAGAATACTACAAATTGGTTAGTTTTGCTAACATATCTCACTCTCATCATTCCATCTACCTCCTTCATAACTAGAAGAGACAGCAATTTTCAGAGCGAATAAGAGCACAGATTTTCCTTTTATTTGCACAGTCTCTTGAAGCATGACACTTGTAAGAGAATAAAATCTATATGAATTGTCTTCCTCAGCAAACGACTTGGTTAGTTAAGAGCCATTATAAGAGTGACTAGAGGTAGGCAAGGAGATTTGGAAATAGACAGCCTGAACTTTGAGTGCTAAGAGTAACTCTTACAGTCTTAAAAGAAGATTCTCAAAATAATCTTGAGTTAAGGCCATTGTCACAATTTCTTGGCTCATTTAGGTAATTTTGCTACCTCACCGAGTCTAAAACTGAATTATTTAAAGAATCATAGTAAAACAATTAAATCACATTAAGTTGTAAAGTTAAAATCTAGATAGGTTAACAAAAGCAATGAATAATAATACTTTAGATTTTATAAAAAGAGTATAGCTTATAACATTGATGACCAGTTTTGGAGAAAATATAGGGAAAATATCTTGACCAAAAATAATTAAGTCATAATATTTTTTAAAATTTAAAATGAAATTAATGGGGGGAACAATGGGTAAAAAAAATAAAAAAAATTCAAGGAAACAAACTTAAAAAAAAAAAACCGGAAAATCCTCCGGCCCCCTCCCACAACAAAAAATTGAACCCCCTTAATCCCCTCCGCCTCCCCCCACCTACTATTAACAATAGGCACAGTGCTGTACAGCAGACCTCTAGAATTTATTAATCTTGCTTAACTGAAATTTTATGCCCATTAATTAGTAACTCCTCATTTCCCTCTCCCCCAGGCCCTGGCAAAAACCATTTCACTGATTTGATTCTACACATTTGATGAAAGTCTCACTTCTTATCATTTTTCATTTTATTAGGCACTCTTAATTA
>NW_011889314.1:156742-159289 GCF_000151845.1 Pteropus vampyrus
CTAGGCACCATCATACATTGCTGAAGGGAATATAGACCGATTCAAACATTAATATGATATTTTGGAATCATGTATCAAGAATTTTGAATCCGTGCCATTTGGTTCAATAATACTCCTTATGAAATTCTATTTGTACATAATAAGTTTTTAGCATAAAAATGTTCATCATACTTTACAGTGGGAAAACTTTGATCAAGTTAAATGTCAAACATTAGGTTTAAATTTATTATAATATATGTACATAATGGAACATAGTACAATTATTAAAATAATTGTTAATACAAGAAATTATAATAACAACAAGAAGATTTTTTTTCCTGATTTTAAGTGCAATAAAAGTAAACCAATTACATAGTCCAAAATTTTAAATAAGGGTAGTTGACTTTGGTATTTTAGAGCTTTTAAAAAACAAACTAATGGTTGCCAGATGGGAGGAAGATTGGGAGAATGGGTGGAAAAAGGTGAAGGAATGAAAAAGTAGAAATTAATAGTTATAAAACAGTTACAGGGATTTAGAGTATAGCATAGGGTATATAGTTATATTATTGTAATGATTTGTAGTGCCAGATGGGTGCTAGAATAATTAGGGTATTCACTTCATAAATCATATAAATGTCTAACCTTTGTAGTAAAAAAAAGACTTAGAAGGAGGTGTCCCCAGAGAGCCAACTTCAACCCAAATGGAAAGGGCCCTACCAAAGTTTGTTAAGTTCCTCAAGTACTGTCAAATTACAAGGAGTCAACAGCTGGGTACATCTGTCCCAAATTAAACCAATTTCTTATGAGTTCCCACAAGTTCCTCCAGAAAATGGAATGGGAAATGTGACATATTCCTGTCAACCTGTGGAAGGTCTTAAGCTCTTATTCTGTAAAATAGATAAGTCCTTATGTTCCAGGGGATCAGAGGACTTTTCTGGATAATTATTCTTTTAGTATCTATACCACTGCTCTTTCTTCAAGATAATTCATTCTCATTTTACTATGTATCTTTACCTTAATTAACAAACTGTCATGGAAAAATGACTTCATTGTCAATTACCTCTACTATTAATTTTTGACTTTTGTCTTTTTAATCTTTTTGCTAAATTTATGTCTTCTGGGCTGCAAGGCTTCTTGCCACTTCCTGATGCTGGAATAACCACATGTTCTCTGCCTCCAAGGCCCTTAGAATAGGCTTCCAGAGATTTTTATTCCCGGCAGGCAGAAATTACAGCCGTATCTCACCTTTGAAGAAGTTACAGAAGACAAACCTTCATCCCTCAATGTCCCCTTAAGAATAAGGGAATAAATTATCTGAGAGGTTGATAATCTAGGAAGGAAACAAGAGAACTAAAAGTTAAATCAAACTATATCCAGAGGCTGCAATATGCTGATCAGCCCGACAGACAGACCACAAGGAAACTTGTAGGACAAAGGAAGATTTCTGCTGGGATTGCTAACAAACCATTTACTCACACTGTAATGGAAAAACAGGAAAACAGTCTTTAAGTCCTGTCCTGTACAAAATAAAATTGTTCATTTTCTAGGGCTAAAACCATCAGGAACCTATGGATTAGAGGCTGGGAATTGGCAGCAGGCCTTTCATACTACATATTCTTACCCTTTCTCTATAATTTATAGAAACTAATAATATATAAACTGAGTTCCCCAACACTCAAGGGCTTTTTCTTCTCTTTGTTTCTTGTCTTGGCTTTTTGTCTTCCCTTTCTCTTGTTTTTACTTTTTCTGTCTTGGCCTTTATTCTGTTCTTCTCTAATAAACTTTCTTTTTAGCTCTAAAAAATAATAATTAAAATAAAAAATAAATGAAACTCCTTTTAGATTTTGAAATATCTTTCACTACACATATCATAATTGTATTAGATTTTTTAAAATGAAAACATCAAAGAGTACAGAGAGTTGAAGGAAAGGTTTATTAAGAATATTTGAAAAAAAAATTGACTCATAATTATTAGATAATAAACCACCAAGGAAGTAAAGAACTTGAACTTTTTTCATCCAATTAACCATTTCATAAACTGCCAGAAATTGATTCATAGATGAGATTATTAAGAGGAGAATAGAGCTAAATAAGTAAAGAGTCCTAATTAAACTTTTTGGACTTTGTGTAAAACTATCATGAATTTAAAACTTCTTGGGACATTCCATCCAGGTTAGCTGACAAAACATTTCCCCTGCTTTACTTTGATCAGGGTTGGCCATTTGGAAGGAATTCTCATCACCATGAAATAATTATAAAGAAAATGGATGTTCTGGCAGTCTTATCCATTTCGGAGTGAGCAAAATTAGTAATGTTGCAGTGGAAAATATTGAGAGACATAATAAATGGCCAAATAAATAGAGACAATAAAGTGCAATGGAATAGAAGAGATAATACTTCAGAAGAATATAGAAGATGGAGATAAGTAGATTTAATTTTTTTTCCTGTTTCACAATATGCAGTTAATTTTGTTGCTTATAGATTTTTACATTGTCTTCTATCTTCTGTCACTTAAATGTTCTCCTAAATACTCTTTCTAGCATTTTCTCAAAAGTACATTTTACAATT
>NW_011889314.1:159339-160787 GCF_000151845.1 Pteropus vampyrus
TGAAAATCAAATGTAGTCATTGATGGTAACTACAATTTAGGTTTGTAAGTTAGATAGAAATACATAATATTACTTTTTATAACACAAAAATTGTTGCAACTTTATCTGAAAATGAAATTCTTTGATTTAATACCTCTTTTTCATTGGACTTCTCAGTTTTTTAAAAGCAGTAATGAAATTGTGTTTATGGTGATCATGAGGGTCCTTTTGGTCCATGATGTTCATCTCGTGCTCTTATCAATGAAACTTGTTATGTCACGTCCCTAGAACTTACAACTTGTACACTCAATCTTTTCATTGCCACTCTCATATCTCTGTTTCTTAAAGTATAGATGGCAGGATTTAATATAGGAGTGACAACAAAGTCCACAATGGCAAAAAATGTATCTAATGACTTTGTAGGGAAAGGCCACACATAGAGAAACATACATGGAGCGAAAAACAAAACCACTACAGAGATGTGAGCTGACAAAGTGAAGAAAGCTTTGGACAAATCCTTTGAAGAATGTTTTCTGACAGTGACTAGAATAAAGATGTAAGATACAATTAAAAAAAAGAAGGTGCCCATAGATATGAAGCCACTGTTGGCTGTGACCACAAATTCTAGTCTATAAGAGTCCATACATGCAAGTTTAATAACCCTGGGAAAATCACAATAAAAGCTCCCCACATTATTAGGACCACAGAAAGGTAAATTTATGGTGAAAACAAACTGAGACATAGCATGAATCAACCCAATGATCCAAGCAGTCACTAACAAAAGCATGCACATTTTGGGATTCATAATAGTTAAATAGTGGAGAGGCTTGCAGATTGCAGTGTACCTGTCATATGCCATGGCTATGAGTAGCACCATTTCAGCTCCTCCCATGACATGAATAAAGAACATCTGTATCATGCAACTGTGGAAGGAAATGATTTTACAGTCACTGAAAAGATCAGATATCATCCTAGGAACTGTGGTAGATGAAAGGCCCAGGTCAATTAGTGATAGGTTAGCCAGCAGAATATACATGGGGGAGTGTAAATGAGAATCAAAAATCACTGTGAACACAATGAAGAGGTTTCCTAGGACAATTCCAACATAGAATAAAGAAAGGAAGAGAAAAAGAAAAAACTGCATTCCCAAGGATTGTGCAAGTCCCAGTAACACAAATTCAGTTACCACAGAGCCATTTACTTGGTCCATTGAATCATAAAGAAGAAAAGACTCTGAAGTGACCTGAAAGAAAAGAAAGAAAGAATTGACTTTAGAGCACTGAAAAGAATGTGTTAAATGTTGATAACTTAAAATAGGTTATGAACAAATATTTTAACTAATAGTAGACTATAAAATATGAGAACCAGGGTATTAAACATCAGTGTAGTGAGACCAAAGCTGCACTCAGAGGCAATCTATTGCTTTGAATGATCTCATTTATTCAAATACATGAACAAATAAGGAAACT
>NW_011889314.1:163032-175461 GCF_000151845.1 Pteropus vampyrus
CTTTGAAGAAGTTACAGAAGACAAACCTTCATCCCTCAATGTCCCCTTAAGAATAAGGGAATAAATTATCTGAGAGGTTGATAATCTAGGAAGGAAACAAGAGAACTAAAAGTTAAATCAAACTATATCCAGAGGCTGCAATATGCTGATCAGCCCGACAGACAGACCACAAGGAAACTTGTAGGACAAAGGAAGATTTCTGCTGGGATTGCTAACAAACCATTTACTCACACTGTAACGGAAAAACAGGAAAACAGAGTCTTTAAGTCCTGTCCTGTACAAAATAAAATTGTTCATTTTCTAGGGCTAAAACCATCAGGAACCTATGGATTAGAGGCTGGGAATTGGCAGCAGGCCTTTCATACTACATATTCTTACCCTTTCTCTATAATTTATAGAAACTAATAATATATAAACTGAGTTCCCCAACACTCAAGGGCTTTTTCTTCTCTTTGTTTCTTGTCTTGGCTTTTTGTCTTCCCTTTCTCTTGTTTTTACTTTTTCTGTCTTGGCCTTTATTCTGTTCTTCTCTAATAAACTTTCTTTTTAGCTCTAAAAAATAATAATTAAAATAAAAAATAAATGAAACTCCTTTTAGATTTTGAAATATCTTTCACTACACATATCATAATTGTATTAGATTTTTTAAAATGAAAACATCAAAGAGTACAGAGAGTTGAAGGAAAGGTTTATTAAGAATATTTGAAAAAAAAATTGACTCATAATTATTAGATAATAAACCACCAAGGAAGTAAAGAACTTGAACTTTTTTCATCCAATTAACCATTTCATAAACTGCCAGAAATTGATTCATAGATGAGATTATTAAGAGGAGAATAGAGCTAAATAAGTAAAGAGTCCTAATTAAACTTTTTGGACTTTGTGTAAAACTATCATGAATTTAAAACTTCTTGGGACATTCCATCCAGGTTAGCTGACAAAACATTTCCCCTGCTTTACTTTGATCAGGGTTGGCCATTTGGAAGGAATTCTCATCACCATGAAATAATTATAAAGAAAATGGATGTTCTGGCAGTCTTATCCATTTCGGAGTGAGCAAAATTAGTAATGTTGCAGTGGAAAATATTGAGAGACATAATAAATGGCCAAATAAATAGAGACAATAAAGTGCAATGGAATAGAAGAGATAATACTTCAGAAGAATATAGAAGATGGAGATAAGTAGATTTAATTTTTTTTCCTGTTTCACAATATGCAGTTAATTTTGTTGCTTATAGATTTTTACATTGTCTTCTATCTTCTGTCACTTAAATGTTCTCCTAAATACTCTTTCTAGCATTTTCTCAAAAGTACATTTTACAATTTTAATTCATTCATACTGCTATCACTGGACTTCTTATCATATTTAAATCAACCAAGTCACAGGGTCATAGCGACAAAGGATTTCGGGAGGGGAATGAATCTGGTGAGCATTATAGAATTAATAAGGCCATTCCTGGAAGGTTTCATGGCAATTCCATCTTCTCTGCTAAGCAGAAGGTATTTGTTAAGTTCCTTAGATCACCATCCAATTCAGTGTCATTGGAGAAATAAAGATGAAGCTGAAGAATCCTGTTGACTGCTTACGAACAATTGTTTATCTTATAAAACTAAGATAAAAATATAAACCCAACATTTCAGGACTCTCATCATGAAAGTGAGCCTTTCATTTTATAAAAGAAATTAAAGTCTCTGAATTAATTTATCAGATTTGGAAATTCCTATTACTATTAAGTTAGTACTGGTGAAATAGTGCATGTCTTGGAGTTTGAGTGTTAAGTTTTCTAAAATGGAAAATCCCACACTACATGAACATATTAGCCTTAAGACTCAAAAAAAGTATTTGTAACATGTAATTTAATCTATTTATAATATTTAATCTTTCTAAAATTGGACAATAACAATACAAAATGTGGAACTATGAGTGTAATCAGTGTGACAGTCTAAGTGTCTAAGGAACAAGCAGGAAAGATCTATAGACACAGGAAGAACGACTATAAATTGGAAAGAAAGAAGGAGAGCAAAGTGAGGATAAGAGAAAGATTAAGAAGAATCCTACAAATAAGGATGATAAAATGATGAAAAGAGGCATTGATAGAAAATTGTACAACTTTGCTTAGGTAGTCTGTTGTGGTTTAAACCAGCATGCATTATGTATTATGAACATCTAAGAATGTGAACTTTACGTGAATTTTCATTCACTGCTTTAAGTATATTTTGACTGAAAGGATGGGAAAAAATAGTAAAGCTGTAGAGAAAATAGTCACTAATATGAAGAAAAGTTAAGACTTTAAGCATATGGCAGTGGGGTTTGGTAGAATGGAGTAGGTAGTTGGACATGGTGATTCAGTTAACTACTATACTGCTGTTTGTGTCTGTGAGTTTTTGTTTGTTTGTTTGTTTGTCTTGTTCTTTTGTTGCTTTCAGACTTATATCCCACATATGAGTGAAATCATATGGTTCTTGACTTTTTCCATCTGACTTATTTCACTTAGCATGATATTCTCAAGATCCATCCATGTTGTGAAACATATTAAGTGTAAAAGTAAGTTACAAATAGTTATATATAATACCCACTTTTGGTAAAAGAAATAAAATATTACTATTTAAAAAAAGATATTTGATAATAGGAGAGAGATGGTATAAAATAAAAGGACAGAAAGAAGAGTTTCTGACACAAATATTTGAAAAGCAGACATTGAAGGGGAATTGAGAGGGCTAGAGAAAGAGAAGCAACCATGACAGGGACAATTTTGTAATTTAAAAGCATCTTTCCTACCTGCCTATTTAGTCACAGGATGTACATTTTTAGAAGAGAAATTCAAAGAGCTTAGTCTTCATTTCCGTAAATGATGCCTCCCCGCCAAGACAAAGCTTATATAAGAGTCTTCATAATGGGAAAGAAGCTAATTAGCTGCACAGGAGAGTGACCCACTGTTGCCATAGAGACCCAATACCCAGGCCATTATTGGTTTCTCTTGAGGACTAAATCTTTGAATCACATTGATTTTTCCCAAGAGAAAAATATTGAAAGAATTTCCTGATGATGAAACAGAGGGGGAGAGGGAGGTCTTGAAGTAATATGTTGGGTAGTATAAAGTAACCACTATTTAGGGTGGATGATATTAAGATATGAATTACTTGGAATGACTGAGATGAAGGTGTAAAAATACATTCTGAATAGACAGATATATCTTCATCCACAGTACCATGAATGAAAATTGAAGAAATAAATCTAACCCCCCTGATATGTTAAAAAAATTTTATAATTGATAATAAGAGAATAATTTGGTCATTTTCTAGTATCAGTTATGAATGTTTATTCGTGAATGCCCACCTGTGCTCTCAAATTTTGGAATTTGGGGATGAAGATCTTGACTGTGTTTGACGTTTATTCTTTCTGAGTTGCCCGGATACAAGAAAAAAATTTGTATGTTATTGGATCGATTTCTTAAGAGATCATGAGAAAACAGATACAAATATAAAAGAAAGAAATGTAGGGAGTTATTTTGAGTCATCTGTAACAGGAGCATGTTTATCTGATAGGGAGATAATCATTTAGGGAACCTACGACAAGTCAATGAGAAAAGCCTAGTGGATCTCTCTGGAGAAGCCCGGCTTTATCTTTGGTGTGTTGATACAAAGAATGATCTCCGGATTATCATGGAGGCTGCAAAGTTTCAGGGCTCTATTTTTGTTTAAAGTTGTACATGTTTAGAGCTATATTATATTACCTTTTGTTCAGAAACAAGGGTAAATCGTATTCCCTGGAATAGCAGCAGAATGATGTTTGGTCTCAAATTAATTTTTTTTAAAAAATGGTGACATTCCAAAACAATAATGCCTTGGCAACAACAGAAGATCACACATAACCCACAAAAAGATCACATCCAGAGCCCCCGGCATAGGGGATCAGGCAGAGTGCATCACTGGGTCACACAGGACACCTTCCACATTAGGCCATCTGGCCAAGGCTGAGAGACAGAACAAATATTCCTGACACATAGACATGAACATAGAGAGGCTAATAAAATGAGAAAACAAAGAAACATGCCACAAATTTAAAATTGGAGAATAATGCGGACAAAAATATCTAAAGAAAAATAAAGATTCATGGTCAGTTACATGAAATGTACATATGATGAGGTGAAAAAATTTGTTTAGAAGAAGCACAACTACTCTGAAATTACAGGAAAATTTCCCCTGTAGTTCCCCAACCCCCAGAGGACTCTTCTGAAACAATGCAAACAGTACAGAGTCCATAAGTCATTCTACCATGCCAATGTGCTTCTGTCCTAATGTGCCTTTCTTCTAAGAGGAAGACTGGGGTACCAGGCACAACAGTATATTAAGATGAATGAGGAAGAATCTAGGAAGAAATAAAGTCCTAGGGAGTTGCAAGCCCAGACACAGAGCATGCTGTCATTTGAGGGCTATCTCCTGGGATATGGATCATGGATTTGCTCAGTAGAGAAGGCTTCTGGGCCAACAGAGGAGCAGGAGTTATAACGTAGGGTTCATGAGACCTAGGAGTATCAGAGACAGCTGGGACAAGTGATTTTCAGGCTGCCTCAACTGAGATTGGTCAAGATTTGAATAGGCTTAAGGCTGCAGAAGGAACTCATCAGTGGATTTCATTGATAAGAATTAAGGAGGGAGAGGCAGAGAAAATTAATTGAGAAAAAGGAGAAAGAAAAGGGGGAGGAAGTTCTTTAGTGCTCAGATACTATTCAGTAAGTATGTCCCTTGGTAATTGTTTATTTTTTATTGGGTTCATTAATTTATTTAATGATAAATATTAATAGAATACTTTCTATACTGTCCTTAGTGATATTATAGCCATAAACATAAGGGACACACCTCCTCCTCACATGAAACTTAGAATGTAATGAGGGAGACATACACTGAATAAGAAATTATGAATGTGATTAATGTTACAAAGTGGTAATAGGGAGTGCTATGATAATATATAGTGGAGGAACCCTTATTGGACCTAAGTTCTGGGAGGTCTTCCCTGGTAAAATGATGCTGAAACTGAATTTTGAAGAATGAATAGATGTTAATAGGCAAAGCATGAATGACCAATGTTTCAGGTAGAATAATTAGCCAGTGCAAAGCCTCAGAGATAAGACAGTTTGAAGTTTTCAGGCAAGTAAAAGAAAACACACCTGGCTCTCAAATTGCAAAAAGAGAGCATGTTGTTCTCTTGAGGCTGAAAGGAAGGATGGGAGCCAGGTCTTGAATGGCATGATAAATTTTGAAAAGGAGTTAGTATTTTAATTTAAGGGCAGTGGCAAGTATGTGAAGAGTGTTAAGCAAAATAATCACATTTATATATTTTAAACATCTGTTACTGAATTGTAGGTAATGGGAATTAGGCAAACAAGATTTAAAGTCGGAAGAACATATAGGTGACTTAATTTTGTTCCAAATATGACATGTGAAGCCTAGATTAGAATGGTTATATTGTAGAAGAAAATAAAAGGATATATTTATGAGGTGTTTAGAATGTGAAATGAATAAGACTTGCTGACTGATTGAGTATTGGGGATCAGAAGGAAGGAAAAAACCATTATTACTCTCAGATTTTGGGTTGAAAAACTGAATAAACATTGATGCCATTTATTGTGACTGGGGACTCTGAAAGAAGAGCAGGTTTAAGGAGGAGACAGTTTAGTTTCAGGCTTGTTGAGTGGGAAATGCCTGTGAAGCATCCAAGTAAGTGAGCAGTTAGATTTGTGAATTAGGAACTCAAGAAATAGTACCCTAGCTTTGAGAGCATCTAGCTCTTAGTAATAAAACTATGGGAATAGCTGCCACTTAGGGACAGAATATATAGAGAGAACAGGCCAAAGATGGAATTCTGAGAAACAGTAAGTGTGGTGGTTGAGCACATGAAGGAAACTAGGAAAATTGATACTGGGAAGGAATTCCCTAAGAAGTAGGAGGAAAACCAGGAGACTGTGGTATTGCAGAAGCCCAGTGGAGTATGGTTAGCAATGATTAAATAAAGAAGAAATACCCATCTAAGTGAATAACAAAGAATTAGAAAAAAGTATCATTGATTTATTTCTACAGAGAAAGCCAGAGATATTGTTAGAAAGGTTCCTGGAGAACCATAGGACAAAATAATATAGACATTAGTTTCATTTAATTAGGCAGAGCAGTGGAAAGAAATGAAAAAAATTATGTGTAACTTCAATAAAGCTTTTATTCCAAATATAGAAATCCTCAATTAAATTGAATGTGCCTCACTGATTTTGGCTTTATATTTATCCAAGACTATCAAACAAGTTACATAAACTCTTAGAGGAGATCTTCCGAATGACTAGGAAATCTTATTCAAGGAAAATAGGACCTCTAAACACACATCTAGGTGATTATTCTCCTGTGAAATAGATATTATTTCTATGTCTTTTTTTTTTAGAGAATATATCATCAGAATTGAATATTGAAAGCTCTTCATTTTTAGAATAACAGAGAGGCAGAGAAAAGTGCAAAAATCTCTAGCCTGTATTTACTTAAAGTATTGATAGTGTTACAAAAATTCTCTCTGTACCTGCAATCATTCATATCTAAACACAAAACTAAAACAGCATTCTAAACAGAAAGTTCAAAATAAAGTCAAGTCTAAGTTTAAGGCTTAACATACATTTCCAGACAGTGACCAAAATGAAGATGTAAGATATAATTAAGGAAAAGAAGTAGCCATTGATATAAACCCACTGTTAGCAATGATTACAAACTCTAGCTTGTAGGTGTCTACACAAGCAAGTTTCATAACCCGAGGGAAATAACAATAAAAACTATCTACTTTATTAGGGCCACAAAAAGGCAAGTTTATGACAAAAATAAACTGAGATACAGTATGGATTATCTCCACTATCCAGGAAGTCACTACAAAGGATACACACATTTTGGGGCTCATTAAGGTCAGGTAGTAGGCTTACAGATTGCGGTGTATCTGTCATATACCATTGCTATGAGCAGCACCATTTCAGCTCCACCTATGACATGAATAAAAAATATCTGTATCATGCATTTTGGAAAAGAAACAATGTTACAGTCAGTGAAAAGATCAGAGATCATTTTGGGCACTGTGGAGGAAGAAAGACCTAGATCAAGAAGAGAGAGGTTGGCTAATAAGAAGCACGAGGGAGTGTAAATGAGAGTCAATAACTACTGTTAACACAATGAAGAGGTTTCCCAGGATAATTCCCATGTAGAACACAGAGAAGAACCAAAAGAGAAAAAGATGTATCTCCCATGAATTTGAAAGTCTAATCAACACAAATTCAGATACCACAGAGTCATTTGCTCCATCCATTGACTGAATCAGGAGAGAAGAAGCTGAAGTAATCTGAAGGTAGAAAATAAGGAAGAATTAAGAAACATGGGTATTAAACATTGATATATTGTTTGCTCATCAGTGATTTTGTAGGAAATATGTTGCAAGTGCTAAAATATGAAGTTAGAAAACACATAGAGAGGGCAGGTGAAAGGAAGATAAATGAATAGAAGAATTGAGATAATCAGAAGTTAGACCAGAGAGTCAAGGATAAAAATCATGGGAATATGGCAGGTAAGGTAAGGAATTAAGAGCAAAGTGAAACATTCTCCTAACAGAGTGCTTCTTTACCACACTTTTTGTGCAATAATTCTGGTTTCTTCAGTCTTATTCATTATATTAAAAAAAAAATCTTCCATGCCATGAATAGTGATTCATATTTGTAATGTTCAAACTCTTAATCACTTTTGTCCATACATTCGCTAAGTGAACTTTCTCTCTAAATATTATTTTATTTCATGTCTCAAAATCTCAGGCATGAATCACACAAAATAGTAATAATCCAATGAAGGAAAAGTGTTGGATTTAATAGGGGAGGTAGCATAAAATGAAAAAGGCTTACTCTTTTGATAGTTTCCAATACTTGTGATTGCAACCAGTCACTTGGAGAAGGTTCACTTGAAATCTAGTGAAACTCCAAACCACAAAGGCTCAGGGAGAAGCACCTAGCAAGGTGCTAAAAAGAGAGATTTTGAGAGATTTTGAGAGAGATTTTGTGCTTTTGAGCTCTGTTCTAGGATTAATAATTGGCAATTCAAACATGAAACTGAAAAATGATGTCTTCACTGAAATAAAATATATTAAATAAAAATATAACTTTTTAGGTTAAAAAAATAGTGGCCTGCAAAACAACTTCCCTGCTTTGCTTATTGTTCAATATATTAAATAAAAATATAAAAATAATGGTGTCTTCACTGAAATAAAATATTAATTATGATACATAAAGAGCATGTAAAAACTACAGTGCTCTGGAGTCATAAAAATAAAGGTCACAATAGCTTGTCTTCAAATATTTGAAGCTTAGTTCTGCTAAAATGCTCTTTAAAGGTGAGTAAAATTGCTGCAAACAACTTTGAAAGACAATATTTGTGATTAGCACTACAAAAAAGTAGAAAGGTTGAAGATGTCTATCTATGAAATATATTTGGACCCATTCATTATTTAATCTAGAGTAAAAAATTAGAAGTACATTTAAAAAAGATAATGAAATATGAAAAATATGCAGAAAGGGAAAATTGATAAGATTCATACCAAAGATAAAGTGGCAATTATAAATGATAGAAATTTAGATTTGTTAACACATCCACTAAATTTTTAAGTCACAAAAATCGGCTACAAAGGAGTATGTCTTATGCGATATGATTTACATGAATATGCTGCAAAAATATGTAAGTATACACATCAGTACCTCAAGATAATCACTTTGAATAATGACATATTGGGTAATTATGTTAGAAATGTTGACTACATTGTATATTTTTCTATGTTTCTATTGTTCAACATTCCTGCCAGCATTTGGTGTTGTCAGTGTTCCAGATTTTAGCCATTCTAATAGGTATGTAGTGGCATCTCATTGTTTTAATTTGCATTTCCCTGTCCACATATGATGTGGAGCATCTTTTCACATGCTTATTTTCCATCCGTATATCTTTTTCGGTAAGGGGTCAATTAACGTCTTTGGTCCATATTTTAATCAAATATTTGTTTTCATAATGGGTTTTAAGAGCTTTTTACATATTTTGAATAACAGTCTTTTATCACATGTCTTTTGCAAATACTTTCTCCAGTCTTTGGCTTGTTTTCTCATTCTATCGATACTGACTTTTACAGAGCTGAAATTTTTAATTTTAATGAAGTCCAGATAATCAATTATTTCTTTCATGAATTATGTCTCTGGCATTGTATCTAAGGAAACATCACCACACCCAAGGTCATCTAGGTTTTCTCTTATTAGTATCTTCTAGGAGTTTTACAGTTTTTCATTTTACATTTAGGTCTATGATTCATTTTGAGTTAATTTTTATGAAGGGTGTAAGATCTGTGTCTAGATTCACTTTTTTCGTACGTGGATGTCCAGGTGTTCCAGTGTCATTTGTTGAAGAGAATATTTTTGCTCCATTATATTGCCTTGTTCCTTTGTATGGGGGTCTCTTTCTAGGCTCTCTATTTGATTCTGTTACTCTATTTGCCTATTTAAAAAAATTTTGCCACTAATGCACTGTCTTGATTACTGTAGCTTTATAACCAGTCTTGAAGTCAGGTAATGTTAGTCCTCCAACTTTATTTTATTTCAATATTGTGCTGGATATTCTAAATCTTGTGCCTCTCAGTATAAACGTAAGAGTCAGTTTGTCAATATCTTTAAAATAACTTACTGGAATTTTGATTGAGAATGAGTTGAATCTGTAGGTCAAATTTAGAAGAACTGAGCTTGTGACAATATTTAGTCTTACCATTTATAAATATGGAATATTTCTTCATTTATGTAGTTCTTATATTTAATTTATCAGAGTTTTGTAATTTTCTTCATATGTTTGTACATTTTTGTTAGATTTATACCTATTTCATTTTACTGGGTGCTTATGTGAATGATATTTTGTTTGTTTGTTTTCAAATTTAATTTTATTATTAGTTTTAAGTGTATAGTACATTGGTTAGACATTTATATAGTTTATGAAATGATCCACCTGATTACTCTATCAGCCCTTTCACTCTCCACCTAGCCACTACATTAATGCTAACTGCATTTGCTATGCTGTGCTCCCCATCCCCATGACCATCTATCAACTACTAATTGGTACTTTTTTAACCCTTCATCCCATTCTCCCAGCCCTGCAACACCCCCATCCCTTCTGCCCAATACCAAATTGTCCTCTATATTTATGAGTCAGTTTTTGATTAGTTTGTTCTTTTCCACATATAAGTAAAATCATATGGTATTTATCTTTCTTGGTCTGACTTATTTCACTCAGCATAATAACCTCTAGGTCCATCCATGTCATTGCAAATGGTAGAATTTCATTTTTTTTTTTAATGGCTGAGTAATACTCCATTGTATATATGAACCATAACTTCTTTTTCCAATCATCTGTTGATGGGCATTTAGATTGGTTCCATATCTTGGCTATTGTAAATTGTGCTGCCATGAATATTGGAGTTCATAGATCTTTACAAATTACTGTTTAGGTTTTCTTTGGATAACCACCAGAAGTACAATTGCTAAGTCAAAAGGTGTATCAGTTTTTAATTTTTTGAGAAACTCCAGACTGTTTTCCATAGTGGCTGTACCAATTTGCAATCCCACCAACAATGTATGAGAGTTCCCTTTTCTCCGCATCCTCGCCAATACTTGTTGCTGTTTGATTTATTGATGATAGCCATTCTGACAGGTGTCTCACTGTGGTTTTAATTGCATTTCTGTGATGATTAAAAAGAGCTTGAGAATCTTTTCATATGTCTATTAGTCATCTGTATTTCCTCTTTGGAGAAGTATCTGTTCAGGTCTTCTGCTCATTTTTAAATTAGATTGTTAGTTTTTTGTTGTTGAGTTCAATGAGTTCTTTATATATTTTGGATATTAACCTCTTATCACATGTATCATTAGCGGATATCTTCTCCCAATTAGTTGGTTGTCTTTTTGTTTTGTTGATAGTTCCTTTTGCTGTACAAAAACTTTTTAGTTTGATGTAGTCCCATTTGTTTATTTTTTCTTTTGTTTCCCTTGCCCGGGGAGATATATCTGAAAAGAAATTACTGTTAGTAATATCAGAGGGTTTACTGCCTACGTTTTCTTCTAAGTTTTATGGTTTCAGGTCTTACATTTAAGTCTTTAATCCATTTTGAATCTATTCTTGTATACGGTGTAAGGAAATGGTTCAGTTTCTTTTTTCTTTGCATGTATCTTTCCAATTTTCCCAATACAATTTATTGAAGAGACTGTCTTTATCTCATTGTATAGTCTTGCCTTCTTTGTATATATTGAGCATGTAGGCGTGGATTTATTTCTGTGCTCTCTGTTCTGTTCCATTGATCAATGCATCTGTTTTTATGCCAGTATCATTCTGTTTTGATTACTGTAGCCTTGTAGTATAGTTTGATATCAGGTAGTGTGATACCTCCAATGTGTTCTTCTTTCTCAAGATTGCCGTGGCTATTCGGGGTCTTTTATGGTTGCATATAAATTTTAGGATTATTTGTTCTAGCTCTCTGAAAAATGCCATTGGTATTTTGATAGGGATGCACTGAATCTATAGATTGCTTTGGGTAGTATGGCCATTTTAATGATGTTGAATCTTCCTATCCATGAGCATGGTATATGTTCCATTTATTTGTATCTTCTTCAATTTCTTGTTTCAATGACATATAATTTTCTTAGAGCAGATCTTTTACCTCCTTGGTTAATTTGATTCCCAGGTATTTTATAGTTTTCGATACAATTGTAAATGAGATAGTTTTCTTAATTTCTTTCTAAAAGTTCATCATTGGTGTATAAAAATGCCACTGACTTCTGAATATTTATTTTGTAACCTGCTACTTTACTGAATTCATTGATCAGTTCTAACAGTTTTTGGTGGAATCTTTAGGGTTCTCTATATGTAGTATCATGTCATCGGCAAATAGCGAGAGTTTTACTTCTTCCTTTCCAATTCAGATACCTTTTATTTATATTGTCTGATTGCTGTGGCTAAGACTTCCAATACAATGTTGAAGAGGAGTGGTGAAAGTGGGCATCCTTGCCTTGTTCCTTTTTTTAAGGAAAATGCTTTTAGCCTTTCCCTATTGAGTATGGCCTTTATTATGTTGAGGTATGTTCCCTCTATTCCCACTTTGCTGAGAATTTTTATCATAAATGATTGCTGGATTTTGTTGAATGCTTTTTTTTTGTATCTATTGATATAATCATATGGTTTTTATCTTTTGATTTGTTAATGTGGTGTATCACATTAACTGATTTGTGGATATTGAATCAAACTAGCATCCCAGTAATAAATCCAACTTGATCATGGTGTATGATATTTTTAATATATTGCTGACTTTGGTTTGCTAATATTTTGTTGAGGATTTTTGCATCAATGTTCATA
>NW_011889314.1:175511-177807 GCF_000151845.1 Pteropus vampyrus
GGGGTCTTTTATGGTTGCATATAAATTTTAGGATTATTTGTTCTAGCTCTCTGAAAAATGCCATTGGTATTTTGATAGGGATGCACTGAATCTATAGATTGCTTTGGGTAGTATGGCCATTTTAATGATGTTGAATCTTCCTATCCATGAGCATGGTATATGTTCCATTTATTTGTATCTTCTTCAATTTCTTGTTTCAATGACATATAATTTTCTTAGAGCAGATCTTTTACCTCCTTGGTTAATTTGATTCCCAGGTATTTTATAGTTTTCGATACAATTGTAAATGAGATAGTTTTCTTAATTTCTTTCTAAAAGTTCATCATTGGTGTATAAAAATGCCACTGACTTCTGAATATTTATTTTGTAACCTGCTACTTTACTGAATTCATTGATCAGTTCTAACAGTTTTTGGTGGAATCTTTAGGGTTCTCTATATGTAGTATCATGTCATCGGCAAATAGCGAGAGTTTTACTTCTTCCTTTCCAATTCAGATACCTTTTATTTATATTGTCTGATTGCTGTGGCTAAGACTTCCAATACAATGTTGAAGAGGAGTGGTGAAAGTGGGCATCCTTGCCTTGTTCCTTTTTTTAAGGAAAATGCTTTTAGCCTTTCCCTATTGAGTATGGCCTTTATTATGTTGAGGTATGTTCCCTCTATTCCCACTTTGCTGAGAATTTTTATCATAAATGATTGCTGGATTTTGTTGAATGCTTTTTTTTTGTATCTATTGATATAATCATATGGTTTTTATCTTTTGATTTGTTAATGTGGTGTATCACATTAACTGATTTGTGGATATTGAATCAAACTAGCATCCCAGTAATAAATCCAACTTGATCATGGTGTATGATATTTTTAATATATTGCTGACTTTGGTTTGCTAATATTTTGTTGAGGATTTTTGCATCAATGTTCATAAGAGATATCAGCCTATAGTTTTCTTTTTTTGCAATGTCTTTGTCTGGTTTTTGAATCAAAGTAATGATAGCTTCATAAAAAATGTTAGGGAGCCTTCCCTCTTCTTGAATCTTTCGGAATAGTTTGAGAATAGGTGTTAATTCGTCTTTGGTAAAATTCACCTATGAAGCCATCTGGTCCAGGACTTTTTGTTTTGGGGGAGGTTTTTGATTATTGATTCTGTTTCATTGGTGGCAATCGTTTGGTTCAGGTTTTCTGTTTCTTCTTGACTCAGTTTTGGGAGATTGCATATTTCTAGGAATGTATCCATTTCTTCCAGATTGTCCAATTTGTTCACATATAATTGCTTGTAGTATTTTTTTATGATCCTTTGTATTTCTATGGAGTTTGTAGTTATTTCTCCTCTTTCATTTTTGATTTTATTTTTTGAGTCCGCTCTCTTTTTTCCTTGATGAGTCTGGCTGAGGGTCTGTCAATTTTATTTTCCTTTCAAAGAACAAGCTCTCAATTTCACTAATCTTTCGTATTGTTTTTCTAGACTCCATTTCATTTTTTCCTGCTCTGATCTTTATTATTTCCTTCCTTCTATTTACTTTGGGCTTTGTTTACTGTTTTTTTTTTTCTAGTTCTTTTAAGTGTAAGTCTAGATTGTCTATTTGAGCTTTTTCTTGTTTCTTGAGGTAGGCCTATGAATTGCTATGAATTTCCCTCTTAGGACTGCTTTTGCTGTGTCTTATAGATTTTGAGTTGTTGCGTTTCCATTTTCAGTTGTCTCTAGGTATCTTTTGATTTATTCCTTGATCTCATTAATAACTCATTCATTGTTTAGTAGCATGTTATTTAGCCTCCATGAGTCTGTGTATTTTCCATTTTTTTCACATAGTCGATTCCTATTTTCATACCATTGTGATCAGAGAAGACAGTTGATATGATTTCAATCTTCTTAAATTTATTGAGACTTGTTTTGTGGCCTAACATATGGAGTAGCCTAGAAAATGTTCCATGTGCACTTGAGAAGAATGTATATTTTGCTGCTTTGGGGTAAAATGCTCTGAAAATATCTATTAAACCCAACTAGTCTAGTGTATCTTTTAGCCCCATTGTTTCCTTGTTGATTTTTGCCTGGAAGATCTGTCCATTGGTGTCAAAGGGGTGTTAAAGTCTCCTACTATGAGTGTATTACTGTTGATCTCACCTTTTTTTATCAGTCAATAATTGCTTTATGTATGTAGCTGCTCCTATGTTGGGTGTGTATATGTTTACTAGGGTTATGTGCCTTTGGTTCATTGATCCCTTCTTTGTCTCTTACTATTGCCTTTGTTTTAAAGTCTATTTTATCTGATATGAGTATCGTTACCCTGTTTTTTTTTT
>NW_011889314.1:179557-181155 GCF_000151845.1 Pteropus vampyrus
GTCCTTCAAAGGGGTGTCTAGGGTTTCAGTCTCCTTCTGTCTCACCCAGATGGTGGAAATCCCCTTTGGTTTTTACAGTCAAAGTTATTGGAGTCTCCTCTTCCCATGGCTGGGACCCTGGGCTGGGGAGCTCCAGAATGAGGCCAGGACTTCTTCTTCTTCAGGGGAGCCTCTGCAGCCTCTCTCTCCCTTCCAGTGATCCTCCACCACCCACAGGTGCAGGTCCAGCCTGATTCTCAAATTTGCCCCTCCTACTGGCTTCAGTGTGGCTCCTTTATATTATCAGATATAGGTGTTTCGATCAGCTGGATTTTAGGTGATTTTCCACATTGATTATTTTATAATTTGGTTGTAATTTCAATGCAGACCTGGGAATACCCACACCCCGCTTTTACCTAGTCTGCCGTCTTTCCTGGTAATTTATTTTTAATTTCATATTCCATTTGTTCATTGTTGGTCTATAGGAAAGCAACTGACTTTTATATATTAACCTTGTGTCTTGCAACCTGCTATAATTGCTTCTCAGTTCTAGGAGGTTTTTTTTTTTTTTTAATACTTTCAGATTTTCTACATAGATGATCATGACATCTGCAAATAGAAACAGTTTTATGTCTTCTCAATCTGTATACCTTTTATTTCCTTTTCTTGCCTTTTGCATTGACAAGACCTTTGTACAATGTTGAAAAGGAGTGATGAGAGGAGATATTTTTGGTTTGTATCTGATATTAATGGGAAAGCTTTGAGCTTCTCACCATTAATTATGATGTCAGTTGTAGGATTTTTTGTCAATAGTCTTTATCAAGTTGAGAAAGTTTCCCTCTGTCCTAGTTTACTGAGATTTTTAAATCAGGAATGGGCATTAAATTTTGTCAAATACTTTGCATGAAGTATTTATGCAGATATGATCATGTCATATTTCTTCTTTAGCTTGTTGATATGATGGATTACATCAGTTGATTTTGAATGTTGAACCAGCTTTGACTACCTGAGATCAATTTCATTTGATTGTTGTGTATAACATTTTAAATACTCTTTTGGATTCGATTTGCTAATATTCTTTTGAAAATTTTTGCATTTATGCTCATTAGAAATATGGATCAGTAGTTTCCTTTTCTTGTAATGTCTTTGGTTTAATATTAGGGTAATGCTAGTGTCATAGAATAAATTAGTAAGTATTCTCTCTCCTTCTATTCTTTGAAAAAGATTGTAGAGAATTGTCGTTTTGTAAATGTTTGGAGGAATTCACCGGTAAACTCATATGGCCTGGAGCTTTCTGTTTTGATAGATTATTAATTATTAATTCAATTTAAAAAGAGATATAAGTCTATTCAGATGATCTATTTATTTTTATATGAGTTTTGGTAGATTGTGTTTTTGAAGAACCCTGTCCATTTCATCTAGATTATCAAATTTGTAAGCATAAAGTTGTTCATAGTATTCGTTTGTCATGCTTTTAATGTTCATGAGATCTGTGGCGATCGGCTCTTTTTCATTTCTGATATTAGCAATTTCTCTCCTCTCCCTTTTTCTTAGTTTGCTAGAGGTTTATTGATTGTATTGATCTTTTCAAAGAAACAGCTTTTGGTTTCATTGATTTT
>NW_011889314.1:181205-182265 GCF_000151845.1 Pteropus vampyrus
TTTTGTAAATGTTTGGAGGAATTCACCGGTAAACTCATATGGCCTGGAGCTTTCTGTTTTGATAGATTATTAATTATTAATTCAATTTAAAAAGAGATATAAGTCTATTCAGATGATCTATTTATTTTTATATGAGTTTTGGTAGATTGTGTTTTTGAAGAACCCTGTCCATTTCATCTAGATTATCAAATTTGTAAGCATAAAGTTGTTCATAGTATTCGTTTGTCATGCTTTTAATGTTCATGAGATCTGTGGCGATCGGCTCTTTTTCATTTCTGATATTAGCAATTTCTCTCCTCTCCCTTTTTCTTAGTTTGCTAGAGGTTTATTGATTGTATTGATCTTTTCAAAGAAACAGCTTTTGGTTTCATTGATTTTCTCTATTGATTCTCTGTTTTCAATTTCATCGATTTCTGCTCTAGTTTATTTCTTCTGATTGCTTTAAGTTTAAATAACTCTTCTGTTTTCAGTTTACTAAGGGGAACTTAGATTTTTAATTTTATACATATCTTTTGTAATATATGCATTCAATGCTACAAATTTCCCTCTAAGCACTGCTTTTGTTGTATCACACAAATTCTTGATAAGTGTTTTAATTATCATTTTACTCAAAATATTTTTAAATTTCTCGAGATTTCTGCGTTGACTTATGTATTATTTAGAAATGTGTTGTTTACTATCTATTTTTTTTGGGTTTTCCATGCCGCGTCCTCTTTCTACCCTACTGCGTGACAAGGTCTGGAGATGGGGACAGAGGCTTCAAGGAATGCATCGTCAAGAACGAGGACGTGGCATGTGTTTAGGGATAATTGGTTTCTTAGAAATGATCCTATTAATAGGGGGAATTTGGGTAGCACAAATTCTAGTAAGTGTAAATGCTATACAAATGGATTTCCTCAAAATTGGCTCTGAGGAAAACATAGTAAATTCCCCGCGTATGGAATCAGCTCTAGTCACCCTGACGTGTCCAGAATGCGTAAACCCTTTATTTGAACAATTATTAAGGGAAATTCCTTTTGACGCGCCTCTTAAAGATATTATGAATAAATTATAACAAGCT
>NW_011889314.1:182315-183859 GCF_000151845.1 Pteropus vampyrus
TCATTATTTCTTCAAATAGATTCTCAATCACTTGCTCTCTCTCTTCTTCTTCAGGTACTCCTATGATCTGGATATTTTTACCCTTCATATTGTCCCAGAGGTCTCTTAAACTATCCTCATTTTTTAAAATTCTTTTTTTCTTTTTGTTGTTCTGATTGGGTGTATTCAGCTACCTTGTCTTCCAGCTCACTGATTCAGTCTTCTGCTTCGTCCAGTCTACTGTTGAATTCTTCTCACGTATTCTTCATTTCAGTTATTGTATTCTTCATTTCTGTCTGGTTCTTTTTTATGGTTTCTATGTCCTTTTTTATGCTTACTATCTCTCTGTTGATGTTCTCATTGTGCTCATCCATTCTCTTCATAAGTTCATTGAGCATCCTTATAACCATTATTTTGAACTCTGTCTCTGGTAGCTTGCATGCCTCCATTTCATTTAGCTTTTTTCAGGGGTTTTCTCTTTTTTAAAAATTTGTGGCATGTTTCTTTGTTTTCTCATTTTATTAGCCTCTCTATGTTCGTGTCTATGTGTCAGGAATATTTGTTTTGTCTCTCAGCCTTGGCCAGATGGCCTAATGTGGAAGGTGTCCTGTGTGGCCCAGTGGTGCACTCTGCCTGATCCCCTATGCCGGGGGGCTCTGGATGTGATCTTTTTGTGGGTTTTGTGTGATCTTCTGTTGTTGCCAGGGCTTTATTGTTGTTAGCAGATCAGTGGATGAGATAACGCTCAGGCTAATTGTGGAAATTGGCTGCATCCACAGGATAAGAGTTGCTATGTAGAGGCTGACCCCACTGAGTGGGATTTGCCCTAGCAGGCTTGTGTACTTGTTGCAACCACCCTTTGTGTGTACCGCTAATGGGGCTAGTCAGAGTTTGCTCTGCTGTGGTCTGGTGCCAGCCTCTGGATGCACTGGTTTTGTGGTCCCTTGGGAGGGGATCCCCAGTAGGCCAAGGTCAGCCGCTGCTACTTGGTGGGAATGACAAAGCGATCCACAGATGGTTGTTGCCTATGCTGGATCTATAGGTAAGTGGAAGTGACAACACTGTAGGCAGTGGTCAGTTATCTCCCATTCCTGACCATGGCAATTTAGCAGAGGGACCATTGCTCCTCAAGGCCTGACACTGCCTGTCAGTTGCTTGTGAGTCTCTGAAACTGGAAAAGCCTCTGGGTGATGAGTGTTGGGTGGCGCAGGGACCCTGAGAGTCTCCTGGGTCTATTGAGTAAATTTCTCCTGCCACTTTAGTGTCAGTTTACATGTCAGCATTGCCTCTGTGGCTCCCTGTACAAGTTTCCAATCATAGCAAGGTCAGCTGCTGCCCACCTCGGCCCGAATGCGCTACCCCAGGGCAGGGGCAGCTGCCTATCAACATGTGGTGGGTACTTTGTGTATTGGATAGAGCAGGGGCTCAGGGAGACCCTGAGGGCCATCCGGCCAATACAGCCTCAGTTTTGCTGCCACTTCTGTGCCCAGGTGTTCCTGGGGTAGTCACAGATCACAGTGAGACAAGCTGCCATCTGGGGAGGTCCTATAGACCCCTGAGCTCCC
>NW_011889314.1:188920-191503 GCF_000151845.1 Pteropus vampyrus
AAATAAAAAGTATAAAAGTTGTACTCAAATCACAATAAAACGGAACAGTGTCACACCGCCTCTGAGTTGTGTAGTCGACTGTCTCCCGCGCCAACGCCTTGCCCACCTTCGGGGCCCCCTGGATCCTGTCGTGGCTGGACCGCGGCATTTCCAGTTATCTTTCTGTTATTTATGTCTATCTAGTTTAATTCCACTGTAGACTGAGAGGAGATATTGCATGATTTCTATTCATTTAAATCTGTTATGGTGTATTTTAAGGCCGAAAATGTGGCCTATCTTGGTGAATACTCAATGTGAGCTTAAGAAGAATTTGTGTTTTGTAGTTGTTGGATGAAATAGTCTACAGATATCATTACATTCTTAGATATTCTTTTCTGTTTGTTTTCATTTTTTGTTCTCTCTGCTATTTGGTTTTTGAGGATACGATTGATATATCATCTATGTCTAATCTACTGATAAGACATTCACATCTAATCTACTGATAAGCCCATCGAAGGCATTATTCATTTTTGTTAAAGTATTATTGATCTCTAACATTTCTTTTTGGTTCTTTCTTATGATTTCCATCTCTCTGCTTACATTGCTCATCTTTTCTTGCATGCTACTTGCTTTATCTATTAGAGCTCTTAGCATATTAATCATAGTTGTTTTATTTATTTATTTATCATAGTTGTTTTAAATTCCCAGTCTGATAATTTCAACATCCCTGCTATGTCTTGTTCTGATGCTTGCTCTGTCTCTTCAAATTATGGTATGCCTTGTATTTTTTTCTTGGTATCCGGATGTGATTTATTGAGTAGAAGAAACTGCTGTAAATAGGCTTTTGGTAATGCGATGGTGAGTTCTGGATGGAAGGAAGTGTTCTATAGTTCTATGATTAAGTCTCAGTCTTTTATTGAGCTTGTGCCACTGTACAGTGAAATTAAAAAAATGTTTCAGTTTTTCCCTCTAGGATGGCTAGAGTGAGGTGGAGTTAGGTATTTCTTTTCTCCCATATGAAGACTAACGCTGCCTGGAGTTGGATATTTCCCTTTCCCAGGTCAGCTAGGCTCTGATAATACTTCAATAGATTAGGTTCTGGCTAACTAGTTTCCCTTGAGGGCAGGGCTTGTTAACATGGCAGAGTGCTCTGGTATATTTCAAAACGGCTCCTTTTCCCCTCCCTCTGCCAGAAGCCCAAGGGGATTTTTTTTCAGATATTTACTATGGCAATCTGGTCAAGCTCCTGGAACTAAATCTCATAGTATTGGTAGGACCCCCTATGACTGCATTCCTCTGGAATATTTTTAACTCTCAGAGTGGTGTTCCCTGAGCCCCAGGGATTTGTCAATGATAGTTCAGTTTCTTTCTGTCTCTGCTCAAATAAGCCACAGTGACCTGTATTTGCCTGTCTGTCTCTCTAATCTTGGGGGCATCAGTTTGCCCTGTGACATCTCATCTCTTTTCTATCTAAGAAGAGTTGTTGACTTTTCAGTCTGTTCAGCTTTTTACTTGTTGTTAGGATGAGTAACAATTTCCAAGCTCCTCACATGTGGAACCAGAAACTGGAAGTCTTTTTTTTTTTTTTTTTTACAAATTGAAAGTTAATGTGGTAAAATAAAGTCTTTTTCTCCATGTTTTCTGTTTGTTCTGCCTTGCTTAAAATTGTATACTTTGTGCTACAATTATATACATTTCATCTATTTTTAAAAGTTGCTTCGTATGCAATTTTAAAGTATTTTGATCACGCTAACTTATTTTTGAAATGTATCATTTATTTGTATGTGTGTGTAAAGAACCCAATTTTTGTTTGTTTAAATGCTTAATTATTTATAATTATATGGATTTATTCACCTTTGTTTTGAGAATCCACTTCTATTGTATGATAAAACTCAGATCTCTTTACTATTCTAATCATTGTGTCTTTATTATGATGAGTGTACATTCAACAGTACAGACTACTGGAGCTAATATTTCATTTGTTTTCTCCATTCCAAACCATATGGTTTAACATTTATTTTATGTGTTTAAAGAAAGGAAAAATAACAATCAATCTAGCACTTTTCTGGGAACTACCAAATAACTCTAATCCATGATATTTTTTCTCACAAGTGTGGGTCAGTTTTGTAATTTTTACGCAACTGTGGGATTGTCACTTAAAACGGATAGTGATAAATTACACATAGGTCATATTGAAATGTGATATAATTGCTCTTTTAGCCAGAAGAAAGCAGGAAGAAACACATATGTACTTTTTATGTTTCTTATCTTATAATAGTTCAAGAATCATGTTAAAAAGCAGAGTTAATTACCTTTCTCAGCCACTCCGGTGCTTGCACAATGGACCCATGAATGAAGTAGTTGCAAATGGCAAGGATGAAGTATTTCTAGGGGTTCTTTCTTGTACGGTGGGTCCATGGATGAAATATTTTGAATGGTAAAGATGAAGTCATTCTAAGGGTTCTTTTAACATGGTCTCTTCTTGTTAAGGAAGTTCTAGCTATAGCCACTGTTAAATGTTTGAACTTTCAGAGGCATACGTGGGTGCCCAAACCTTGATGGTAATGATAATGGTCTTATACAGCACAGATGAAGTATTAACAA
>NW_011889314.1:191553-193273 GCF_000151845.1 Pteropus vampyrus
TGGTTTTGTGGTCCCTTGGGAGGGGATCCCCAGTAGGCCAAGGTCAGCCGCTGCTACTTGGTGGGAATGACAAAGCGATCCACAGATGGTTGTTGCCTATGCTGGATCTATAGGTAAGTGGAAGTGACAACACTGTAGGCAGTGGTCAGTTATCTCCCATTCCTGACCATGGCAATTTAGCAGAGGGACCATTGCTCCTCAAGGCCTGACACTGCCTGTCAGTTGCCTGTGAGTCTCTGAAACTGGAAAAGCCTCTGGGTGATGAGTGTTGGGTGGCGCAGGGACCCTGAGAGTCTCCTGGGTCTATTGAGTAAATTTCTCCTGCCACTTTAGTGTCAGTTTACATGTCAGCATTGCCTCTGTGGCTCCCTGTACAAGTTTCCAATCATAGCAAGGTCAGCTGCTGCCCACCTCGGCCCGAATGCGCTACCCCAGGGCAGGGGCAGCTGCCTATCAACATGTGGTGGGTACTTTGTGTATTGGATAGAGCAGGGGCTCAGGGAGACCCTGAGGGCCATCCGGCCAATACAGCCTCAGTTTTGCTGCCACTTCTGTGCCCAGGTGTTCCTGGGGTAGTCACAGATCACAGTGAGACAAGCTGCCATCTGGGGAGGTCCTATAGACCCCTGAGCTCCCGGGACGTAATATTCTAGCTCTTACAGAAATCAGCCTGCAACTGATTTCCATGCAGTGCCTGCCTTGTGCCGGCCAAAATTTGTTACCTATGCGAATTGGGAGACTCTGTGGGGAGGGGCAGGGCTGTGGCAGTTCACTGTCAATGGGCCACCTGGGGCAATTTGTAGGTAGGGTGAGGCAGGGTTTCAGGGAGACAATGGCAATCAGATCAATACAATCTGCCTGATTCTATCTCGGAAATGTGCTTTCACAGAACTGGCTGCCAGCTGTGAATGCTTGGCTCTGAAAGGGCTCAGTGTGAGGCAGCCATCCAGAAACAAAAGCCCCAGGCAATCTGTAGGTTGGGTAGGGCTGGTTGATCTCAAATTAGTGCTTCCTAACCAGCCCTGTGTGAGGGGTCTGCACAGTCAAGCTGGCTTGGTCTGTAGATTGCCCAGTAGGGGGGCCAGACTAAGGTGCACTGGTGACTGCCTGTTCAGCCCTCATTGTGGCGCCAGGTAATGCAGACTTTCTTAGTACGAATCCCGAGCAAGACTCTGACTCACCTCCGGTGTCCTGGGTGAGTGTCAGCAGTTCAGAAAGCCTGTGCGTGGGTCCTTCAAAGGGGTGTCTAGGGTTTCAGTCTCCTTCTGTCTCACCCAGATGGTGGAAATCCCCTTTGGTTTTTACAGTCAAAGTTATTGGAGTCTCCTCTTCCCATGGCTGGGACCCTGGGCTGGGGAGCTCCAGAATGAGGCCAGGACTTCTTCTTCTTCAGGGGAGCCTCTGCAGCCTCTCTCTCCCTTCCAGATCTTTTCAAAGAAACAGGTGCAGGTCCAGCCTGATTCTCAAATTTGCCCCTCCTACTGGCTTCAGTGTGGCTCCTTTATATTATCAGATATAGGTGTTTCGATCAGCTGGATTTTAGGTGATTTTCCACATTGATTATTTTATAATTTGGTTGTAATTTCAATGCAGACCTGGGAATACCCACACCCTGCTTTTACCTAGTCTGCCGTCTTTCCTGGTAATTTATTTTTAATTTCATATTCCATTTGTTCATTGTTGGTCTATAGGAAAGCAACTGACTTTTATATATTAACCT
>NW_011889314.1:199983-209217 GCF_000151845.1 Pteropus vampyrus
TGGAGTTAGGTATTTCTTTTCTCCCATATGAAGACTAACGCTGCCTGGAGTTGGATATTTCCCTTTCCCAGGTCAGCTAGGCTCTGATAATACTTCAATAGATTAGGTTCTGGCTAACTAGTTTCCCTTGAGGGCAGGGCTTGTTAACATGGCAGAGTGCTCTGGTATATTTCAAAACGGCTCCTTTTCCCCTCCCTCTGCCAGAAGCCCAAGGGGATTTTTTTTCAGATATTTACTATGGCAATCTGGTCAAGCTCCTGGAACTAAATCTCATAGTATTGGTAGGACCCCCTATGACTGCATTCCTCTGGAATATTTTTAACTCTCAGAGTGGTGTGCCCTGAGCCCCAGGGATTTGTCAATGATAGTTCAGTTTCTTTCTGTCTCTGCTCAAATAAGCCACAGTGACCTGTATTTGCCTGTCTGTCTCTCTAATCTTGGGGGCATCAGTTTGCCCTGTGACATCTCATCTCTTTTCTATCTAAGAAGAGTTGTTGACTTTTCAGTCTGTTCAGCTTTTTACTTGTTGTTAGGATGAGTAACAATTTCCAAGCTCCTCACATGTGGAACCAGAAACTGGAAGTCTTTTTTTTTTTTTTTTTTACAAATTGAAAGTTAATGTGGTAAAATAAAGTCTTTTTCTCCATGTTTTCTGTTTGTTCTGCCTTGCTTAAAATTGTATACTTTGTGCTACAATTATATACATTTCATCTATTTTTAAAAGTTGCTTCGTATGCAATTTTAAAGTATTTTGATCACGCTAACTTATTTTTGAAATGTATCATTTATTTGTATGTGTGTGTAAAGAACCCAATTTTTGTTTGTTTAAATGCTTAATTATTTATAATTATATGGATTTATTCACCTTTGTTTTGAGAATCCACTTCTATTGTATGATAAAACTCAGATCTCTTTACTATTCTAATCATTGTGTCTTTATTATGATGAGTGTACATTCAACAGTACAGACTACTGGAGCTAATATTTCATTTGTTTTCTCCATTCCAAACCATATGGTTTAACATTTATTTTATGTGTTTAAAGAAAGGAAAAATAACAATCAATCTAGCACTTTTCTGGGAACTACCAAATAACTCTAATCCATGATATTTTTTCTCACAAGTGTGGGTCAGTTTTGTAATTTTTACGCAACTGTGGGATTGTCACTTAAAACGGATAGTGATAAATTACACATAGGTCATATTGAAATGTGATATAATTGCTCTTTTAGCCAGAAGAAAGCAGGAAGAAACACATATGTACTTTTTATGTTTCTTATCTTATAATAGTTGAAGAATCATGTTAAAAAGCAGAGTTAATTACCTTTCTCAGCCACTCCGGTGCTTGCACAATGGACCCATGAATGAAGTAGTTGCAAATGGCAAGGATGAAGTATTTCTAGGGGTTCTTTCTTGTACGGTGGGTCCATGGATGAAATATTTTGAATGGTAAAGATGAAGTCATTCTAAGGGTTCTTTTAACATGGTCTCTTCTTGTTAAGGAAGTTCTAGCTATAGCCACTGTTAAATGTTTGAACTTTCAGAGGCATACGTGGGTGCCCAAACCTTGATGGTAATGATAATGGTCTTATACAGCACAGATGAAGTATTAACAAATTTAGGATGGCAGATGATGGATTTGTTCTGGATATGCTGAATTTGAAGTGCCTAAGTGGAGATGGGCTAGCGTGCAGTTCAGTATACAGTTTTAAAGGTCCAAAGATGATATGGTCAACAAAATCTGGAATAAGATATTTTTTTGTACAATCTTTTTATTGTTACCTTTATATCTTCGTTCCTTAATGTGTAGATAGCAGGATTCAAGAAAGGGGTGATAGCAAAGTCAATGACAAACAAGTTTTTATCAAGTGATGGTGGAGGAGAAGGCCAGAAAATCACACATGGAGTAAAAAACAAAAAAACCACAGTAATATGAGATGACAAAGTGACAAATGCCTTGGACAAGTCTCCTGAAGAATGTTTCCAGACAGTAACCAAAATGAATAAAAATGAAAAGATTAGTAAGAAGAAGGTGGCCATAGTCATGAAGCCACTGTTGGCAGTGACAATAAACTCAGGCTTGTCTCCATTTGTGCATGCAAGTTTTATAATCTTAGGAAAGTCACAATAAAAGCTGCCAACTTTATTAGGCCCACAGAAAGGCAAGTTTTTAACAAATAAAAACTGAGACATAGCATGGATTAACCCAGTTACCCAGCCAGTGATTACGAATAAAACACATATTTTCGGGTTCATAATTTTCAAGTAGTGAAGAGGCTTATAGATTGCTGTGCATCTGTCAAATGCCATGGCTATGAGTAACACCATCTCCACTCCTTCTATGATATGAATGAAGCATAACTGTATCATGCAACTTTGGAAAGAAATTAGTTGGTATTCATTTATAAGATCTGTAATTATCTTGGGGACTGTTGTAGAGGAAAGGCCCATGTCAATGAGGGACAGGTTGGCCAGCAAGAAGTACATAAGAGAATGGAAGTGAGAATCAAAAATTACTAAAGATAAAATAAAAAGGTTTCCGAAGATGACCCCTATATAGAGAAAAGAACATATCAAGATGAGAAAAAGCTTTTTCTCCCGAGAACAAGAAAGGGCCAATAATAGAAATTCAGTGGCCACGGAGTCATTTAGTCTATCCATTGACTGGGACAGAAGAGTTGATTTTCAAGTGACCTGAGGATAAAAATGAAAAAGAATAGTATTACTGGCATAAACATCAGTTCCTTGTTTACCTTGATAATTAAGTTACATATAATTGATTAAGAGGAGAAAAATAGAAAATTTGGAAGTAATAAGAGTAGCAACAAATTTTTTGTATAAAGGGACTGAGGAAAAAAAATTTGACTAAATTTTTCAGATAGAGCCAAAAGAGGGTTACTTTAATTTTCATCCCATTGTTAAACCTCTTCTTTAATTTTCTTAAAGATTTCTGTATCATTTTCCTAACCACTGCCCTAAGTGTTCTCATACTAAATTAATGTCATCTCCTCTGTCACAAATTTGATATTCTCTTACCTGTTAGCCCATTAATATTTTCTTGCTTCACTGGGCTTATAGAGATCACTAGGACAAAAGTACTTGAATATATCATATCACTCCCTACTTAGAGCTTTTAAAATTTAAATGGAACTCAGGTGCTCAGGATATAATATTTATAATACTTGGGTCATGACCACTTAAAAAAAAATTTTATATTCTATTAGTTTCAGATATATAACATTGATTAGATTAATAACAAACTAAAAATAAAATAAAGTATTATATATCAGAGAGTAAAGATTAGTAAATATAACTATAATAATTAGTAATCAATTATAATAATCACACGGTAAAGCCAGGACATGTATTCAGAGATGTAGGACTTCAGAATGCATGATCCTAATCACTGCTCTATGCTCTTCAAGGACAGCACCTCCAAGTATTCTCTAGAATCTGAACTCATCAATCAACCTTTTTCTTCACCTCAACTTTTCACTATATAGTATATTCAAAACTATACTGTAATATATAAATGGAAATCACTCAAGCTCCTCAAAGTTAAAGTGTTCAAGACTGAATTCATGATTTTATCACCTTTTAAATACTTTAAGAAGTATCATGACTATTCTCTCAGAGGCCCAATCCAGGACCTATGTGGCACCTTTGTCTCCTCCTTCACATTTCATCCCAGATGGAAAATTATATCTCTTGAGTATTTTTCAGTTTTGTTTCCTCCTCTTCATTGCCACTGACAGTTCTTATTTCAGGTCTATATAGTTTTTTCGTCTTAAAGACTGAAAAGCCTTATGAATGATCTCTCTGCCTCCAATGTCAACTAATTTTAGCTCTTTCTATACTCTGCTTTCAAATCTGTCTATCCAAAGGTCAGATATGATCACATCACTCCCCCATGCAAGCTTTTGCTTCTCTCTTTAAGGATATTTAAAATACAATAGCATATAACATAAGATCCTTATGAACAGAGCACTTCTCTATATTTTTTCATATTTCTCAGCCTTTGTGTATGCTTTCATCTGTGTTATTCCTGGTCATTATAATATGGAACCATCTTTGGTTTTAAGGCCTGGTAGACATTGGTTGCCATCCCAGCTCTGCTTCTTATGAGCTATGTAAACTAGGTCAGTTTACCTATTTAAATAATGCTGGTAGTATTTATTTGTCCATAAAATGAAAGAAGTATAACGTTATACTCCTGATGTTATGAAGATTTGAGATGATACAGATATAGCCATTTGACACAAATGTTACTTCCCTTTTCCCTTTATCCTTCGAGACATAGATCAAATGTCACATACTCTGATGTACTCATTAAAAGTCCTAAGCAGAGTAAATAGCTTCTCTCTATGAACTATTGTTATATCTTATACTGTCTTCTTAATAATTAAGGTATGTTTTAATTTTTTTACATGTTAGTTCTTCATTTTCAGCTATGATCTCTTTGAGAAAAGGAACTTCTAGACAACTTTGTATATCTCAACACTTAGCACAATTTCTGGCACAATATAGGCACTATTAAATGATAGTCTTCATTAACATTCATAGTTGAAAGTTCAAGAAGACATCATAAGGAAAATCAGGGGCCTACAAGCTCCTGTGGGGGATTTGGTGGATGACTTTGAGAAATGGTCTCATTGACACCTGCACGCTGATGGGAAAACAGAAACCAATCTGAAAGCCAGCGGCATTCCTGTTATGTGACTGTAGTCTCAGAGTGGCCTCAACAGTTCACATTTCCAACTACATTCTAAATTTAATACAATAAAACTAGAAAAAGTATAGTTTTCTCCCTTTCCTTTTTGCCTTAACAAAAATGTGTATAGGCATTACAGAGTATCTGGTAATTTCCTCAAATTATAGAGGAGTGTTCACATAAAGCGTGATATAGTAATGCTGAACAGAAAAACATCACCAGATATTTGGAAAAATTCAGTAATTCAAAAGAACAATACAGTTTTCATAATCAAACCCCTACGAAAGGTGATTTGCTACATAAATAAGGAAGAGAAATTTTAAATATATTTGAAATTATGTTCATAAGAGTTTTGGACACAGAATAAATAAATTAGAACTTCAGTTAAACCAACCATGAAAAAATGTAATTTGTCATTGTTTTAAAAAAAGATTGGAAAACACAAAACACTATATATAAAGTAAATATATGGAAGTATTTAGACTTTATAGCATAATGTCTCTTGTTTGTGGGATTTTAGGTGATTTTATTCTTTTCCTAAAAATTAACTCTTACTTTTTGTATTTTTCAAGTAATATTTATGAATTTTGTAATTTTTAAAGAAAATTCAAAGTTAGTGGAGGAAAAAGGAAAATGATATAATAGCAATTTCATATAAAGCAATATAATGTAGTGTGCCTAAGAGAGTATTTCTGGGGCCACATTAACTGGTTTTGAATTTCCATCTCCTTGATTTTTGTCCTTGGGTGGGTTGCTTCACTTCTCTGTCTCTTGATTTCTTCATCTGTAAAACAAGGATAATAATAGTACTTACCTTGTAGTATTGTTGTGAAGATTAAATGAGTTAATACGTAGAAAACATCAGAGCATCCTCTGGTACATAATTAGTACTCGATAAGTATTCTTATATAATTATGATGATTTTTAGGACTTAGTCATTCAATTCTGTCCAAATATAGAGCTAGCTTGCTCTGACAGATTGTGCTAAGATTTAGATATAACTTTTATTTCCATGAATCTAATTTCAGAGAGAAATAGATGAAAAAATTGAAGGCCCTTCACATACTAATTTAATAAGAGTAAGGGCTCTTTGAAAAGAAATTTACTTCACAATTTAATTGAAATTGTAAAAATGAGACCAGAAGGATATAAAACAACATGAGTGAAAATCTTTCAAATAAAGAGTGTGATAAAAAGGAAACTGGAGATAGAAAGAGGAAAGGAGATGTGGGAACAAAAATAATAAAAGAGAGAGGGAACAATGTAACCAGTTGCTCCGGAGTTAGAGAGTAAGTTTCCTATGGACCTATTCAGGTGTAGGTTGCACTCAGCAGCAGCTTTGAGAGATTGAGACACAGAAGGTTGACACCATTTCTGAATCATCACCATTTCATAAGACAGAGAGTTATAAATAGTTCATACCATTAGAAAGGAAATTAATTAGCAAGACTGGAGATGACTGGATATAGTCCACAATTACTTCTAATGGAAACAATGTCTTCTGCAGACACTGGTATCACAATTTGCAGAAAAGAGTTACAGGGAAATTGAGCAGTAGCGTGTGATGATCAGTAATTTTGTGCTCTGAAAATGTATTTTTTTTCAAAATTAGAGAAATTTAGGTTTACTTTGGATGTTCATGGAGTTATACAAGTTATATAAACCACAGATAATATTTGTTTGGCACCAGTATCAAGTTTAAGAAAACTATTATTTTACACTCTTAACTGCTTGTTTCACTTGGAATTTCGAGAAATAAAGAATTGATATTTGAACAAATCAGGAGAGTTTCAAGGTAGTACAAAATTAGAGTGGGAAAATCTCACTTGGTGTTTTTTAACAGCTTTATAGAGTTTAATATGCATACTGTAAACTTATTCATTTAAATGCACAATTCAATGCTTTATAGAGTTGTATAACCATTATCTCAATTCAGTTTTAGAACATTTCTATCACTCCAAAAAGATTCCTTGTGCCTGTTTGTAGTTCATCTCCACTCTTACTTCCAGACCCAGGCAACAAGTAATTTGTTTCTTCTGTTTATAGATTTGTCTTATCTAGATATATAAATGGAATCATACAATATGTAGTTTTTTGTGACTGGCTTCTTTCACTTATACTATTGTTGGCATTCATCCATGTTGTAGCATGAATCAGCAGTTTATTCCTTTTTATTGTATTTTTTATGGATGATGCTTTCGTTGTCTTATCTAAGAACCCTGCTTCATTCATGGTCAAGAAGTTTTTCTCCTATGCTTTCACCTAAAATTTATAGGATTATAGTTCATTTATTTAGATATTTGATCCATTTTGTGTTAATTTTTGTGTATGATAGAAAGTAAGGGTTTAAATTCATATTTGTGTTCATGCTAGTTGGAATTCATTGAGCTTCTTGAATTTTGGATCTGTAAATTTATATTTTTTATATTTATATTTATATTTATAATTTTCATTCAATTTGGTCAGGTTTTAGATGTTATTTCCTCAAATAATTTTTTTTGCTACTTGTTCTCTCTCTTTTCCTGAGACTCTCATTACATATACTGGTGTGCTTGATGGTGTTGCACAGGTCCCTGAGGCTCTCTATTCATTTATATATTTATATTTAATTTTTTCTCCTATTGTTCAGATTGAATAATTTCTGTTAATCTAGGATTAGATTGCTGATCCTTTATTATGCCATCTCACAGTTGTTTTTGAGCCCTCTTGTGAATTTAAAAAGTGGTTATTACACTCTTCAATTCCCAAATTAAATTTTTATTTTTATAATTTTGGTCTCTTTATTGATATTCTCTATTTGTTGATTCATCACTTTCATATTTTCTTTTAATCTTTTAAACTTGGTTTTCTTTAGTTCTTTGTACATACTAATAGTAATTGATTTGAAGTTTTTGATTGTTAAGTCCAAAATCTAGGCCCCTTCAGAGACAGTTTCTATTGTCTGTTTTCTGAGTATAGATCTTATTTACTATTTCTTTGCATATATTGTATTTTTTTGTTGTTGAAAAACTGGATATTTTAGATAATATGTTGTAGTAACTACGGATTCCAATTCTTTCCCATAACTGGGGGGTTGTTTTTTGGCTGCTTATTTTATATTTTATTATTTCATTTTATTTTTTTTTTATTTAGTGCCATGCCTGAATTAATTCTGCAATGTCTCTCTTTTTTTGCAATATATGACCACTGTAGTGTCTACTCAGTATTTTTTAAGCTATTGTTTTTATTTTTTAAGTGTGCTGACCTTCATTTCTTTTTCAGCATAGCTTAATAATGTTCAGCCAGTTATTGGTGAAAGGTTGTGCTCAAACACCTTGAGCCAGTAAGTTTCCAACCTTTGCCAATTGATCTGTGTGTCTTTGGGAAACATATTTTAAGTTCAGGCAGAGAAAGACAAATACTATGTGGTTTCACTTATTTATGGAATCTAGAAAAACAAAACAAATGAACAAAACAAAACAAAAACAGAGATCAAAGGGATGGTTACCAGAGGGGAGGGGTGGGAGGATGAGTGAAAAAGGTGAAAAGGAATATAGTCAATAATATTGTGATAAGTTTGCATGGTGACCCATGATTACTAGAATTAGTGGGATGATCACACTGTAAGGTGTAAAAATATCAAATCACTATATTATACACTTGAAACTAATGTAACTAATATAATATACTAATTATGTTTAAATAAAAAACGAACCAATTATAAAGTTGTTAACTAGGTATTTGAAAGCCTATAAAGAGAACTGTATTATCGTGTGGCAAGCAGCTACCACCCCTGTTGGTGGGGGAACAAAAGTAAGAAATTAGAATTATTGAAATTTAGTGATTTAGAAAAAGGTTCCTATGGAGCTGAAACTCCTTAGGAGGGAGTGTAGCTTTACTGCTACTTGTTTCTCTGAACTCAGAAGAGAGGCAGGATGGGCCTGGGACCCAGATTTTTAGAGCAGTTGCTGCTATCTCTAAAGGAGCACAATAAGGCTAGTATGGCAACTGCTGGAAAACTGCAACCTGCATTCAGTTTCTGCCCTAGGAAGGAGCTATTGCTGTAGTGACTGTGATAATGCCCATATAGGCACAGCAAGCAGAAGGAAAGCCTATGCGAAGCAGGTACTAAGGAGTCACTTACTCATTCTCTTATCTTGTAGTCTCCCTCTAGCATGGTCTGTTGTCAGAGCATAAAATGGAGCCAGATGGGAAAACGGAAATGAGGTTTGCAGAATTTCAGCATCAGAGAGTATGGAAGGGTGAGTTTTGAGCTGAGGCAGTAATAATTGTGACAAAAAATATTTTAATTGCAGGTTCAATTGGTTTAATAGATATAAGACCATTTAGATATTCTTGCTTTAATAGCTAGTTTTAAATAGGAGTTTTCCCATTTCATGTAATTTAAAAAATTAATTGATACAAAGTTGTATAGAATATCATCTTGTAATATTTTTTTCAGGTTTTAAAAATTTATTTGCATATTTAAAAATTGCACATTCCAATAATTAAAACCATTTGGACAACAAACAAATATATCTATAT
>NW_011889314.1:210917-213882 GCF_000151845.1 Pteropus vampyrus
CTTTTACTCTGTATATATTTTACTGTCTACTTATGTATATACTTCTACATGTATATACTTGTGTATATACTTATACATTTTTTGGGCAGTGTCAGGTGAGAGCTTCCTTAAGATGCAGAATTCAATAAGGTATATAGCCCCGAACCACACAACCTATTTGAAAGCTATGGTGAATGAATAGGCAATTGTATCATGGGTTTTTTTTTTTCTTTTTTTGATTTGTAAAAGCCAAGGAGAAAGTCTTTCCTTTATTATTTTCCTTAACTTTGCATTATACAATATTTAGAGTATAAAAAACAATATAAGTAAGCTATAAAAATGCACAAATGACTAATGGTACAATGATAGATAGAACATTAGTAATACCATTTAAGTTGTCTGGACTCCTTCTGGAGTCCATTCATCTCCTGGCTGGAGCATTGGCTTTGCTTCTCTCAATTCATGGCTTCCATTATGAGTCCAAAGCAGCTGCTCAAGTTGTTCTGTGTCTCAGCCACTGGGCCAGGTTAAAGAGAATCTGGAGCTGATGTCATTAAAGAGATAGCTTGGAAGTTGTACAATCATTTCTTACATTCTGTTGCCAGAACTTAGTCATTTAGTTGCACTTATCTGCAGGGCTTGGTGGCCATGTGTCTAGTTAAAATCTGAGGGTGTTCTGTTAGTAAAAGGAAGAATAAGCATGGAGACACTGGGGAAAAGTTAGCAGCCAGTTACTGATATATTCACATGTTTGGCTTTACAAGATAAAGCCAAATTGTTTTTCGGAGGGGTTAAATCAATTTATACCCACCAGTAAGGCATAAAATTTCCACTAATACACATTTTCAACAATAGTTGTTATTGTCATATATCTTTTATTTCATGCATTTAATAGGTGTAAAATAGAATTTCATTATGGTCTTAAGTTGTATTTCCAAGATAACTAATGAGATTGAGTGTCTAGTATCCATTTGTAATTTCTCTTCAGTGAAATAAATACATATTCAAATCTTCTGCTTATGTGCCTCCTGATGAGTTGTTTACCTTTTTTATTCATTTTATTGCACTTATCGTTTTTTATATTTTAGGAAATTAAGCACTGTAACTACAATTATCTATGTATCTTTGTTAGACCATTTAGGAAATTAAACACTATAACTACAATTATTTATATACTTTCTTAGATCAGCCAAATGGGTATGTATGAGCAGGCTGAATTAAACCAAAATCTGGGAAAAACCATTTATCAAATGACTTGAGAAAATATTTTTATGTTCCAAAAGAGACATCAGATGCTGAATACACATTTCTGGTATTATGTATTTTCCTGCATTTTAAATCTGCCCCTGAGACAATATTTCTACAAAACCATGTATTCCTTAGCCTGAGTAACGCTAGTAACATACATTATTGACTAGTCCTTTGTCCTCATTGGTAACAGAGAATTCTTTTTTGAGACTAGCTGAAACGACAGACATATGAAAACTACTCTTACTCCTGACTGCTGTTCATGGGAGAAAATATAAATTTTAACTTTATTTGTATTTAAACTGTTCTCTTATATTATTTAAATTGATCTCTGTGGAAATATACATATAATTTTGATAAAAACACTTAATATGAGATCTAATAAACTAAATATACACATTATTCATTTTAATAATCATGTTTCTTGCCATTTGCAGTTAAGAAATCTTGATTTTTCTAAGTCACAAGTTAGAAAGTAATAGAACTGGAATATAAGCTGAAGTCTGTCTGACTCCAAAGCTTCTAATATAACTTCCCTACTAGAAATGGTTTCTGGTAGGAATCTTGATTTTGGGAAGACTAAGAAAATAAATAATATTTCTGAAATAAGACTTTTGTTCTATGAAAAGTTTACAGAGACACAAAAATGTAGGTAGCCAGTGACAATAGAAATGAGATGTACAAATTTACTTTAATATCAATTCAGTTTCATTGTTTGTCTTCAAATTATATGTTACTTTGCTCTATTAATTTTTGACTGAGGCTTTTCTCCGTTTTTCTTTGACCAAATGGTAGAACATGTAAAATCCAAAAGGAATTAGAAAATATCAGCATAATCTGGAAGGTCTGTGGGAACTGATCTTCCTCATCCTGGGCATCCGGGAAATTCTAAGAGTATAGAAAGGCAGTGCTTTTTGTTAGTATGTGAAATTGCGGTTAGGAATCTAGAAGTCTCAGGGATTGGTGGAGAGAGAAAATCCATTATCTTTTCTGTGAGCTAGGGGTCCTAAACCTTTGGCCGAAGACTGGTACCAGTTAGTGGCCTGTTAGGAACCGGCTGTACAGCAGGAGGTAAGTGGCAAGCTAGCAGGGAATCTTCATCTGTATTTGCAGCCACTCTCCAGCACTAGCATCACCTCCTCAGCTCCACTTCAGAACATTAGGCATTAGATTCTCATAGGCGGACCGGTCCCTGGTGCCAAAAAGGTTAGGGACCTCTGGCCTGCAAAACATAAATGGTCTGGCCCTGTCTTCCTCTTCAGCCCTGTCTCTCTCACCCATTCATTCCCTAGCTATAGATCTACTGACTTCTATCTGCTCTCTTCATGCCAGGCTTTTGGACATGCTGCTCTCTATAGTTAGAGTGCTGCCTCCCCCCCTACTACTGCACTCCTGCTATTCTCACTGAATTTATCATAATTATAATTTCTGTAATCTGAGAGTTATCTGGGAGTAAATGCTGCAGCCCCAAGCGATGCGGGTGAGTATTCTCAGGGCAAACGGGAAATGGGTTAAAGAAATAACATATGAATACAGTCTAATTTAATAAAATCCAAACAATTAATTGGATGTATTTGGAGCAAATACTAAAGGCCCCCTTCATCTGTTCTCTTTCAATGAGAGGACAGATGAACTTATCTTTCGAAAGCAAAGAAATAAGTTTCACAGAAAAAAACCGGAAGAATTCATTGCCAGCAAAAAGCTACCCTGCAATAAATGTAAAAAAAAGAAAAAAAAA
>NW_011889314.1:213932-222407 GCF_000151845.1 Pteropus vampyrus
CCATTATCTTTTCTGTGAGCTAGGGGTCCTAAACCTTTGGCCGAAGACTGGTACCAGTTAGTGGCCTGTTAGGAACCGGCTGTACAGCAGGAGGTAAGTGGCAAGCTAGCAGGGAATCTTCATCTGTATTTGCAGCCACTCTCCAGCACTAGCATCACCTCCTCAGCTCCACTTCAGAACATTAGGCATTAGATTCTCATAGGCGGACCGGTCCCTGGTGCCAAAAAGGTTAGGGACCTCTGGCCTGCAAAACATAAATGGTCTGGCCCTGTCTTCCTCTTCAGCCCTGTCTCTCTCACCCATTCATTCCCTAGCTATAGATCTACTGACTTCTATCTGCTCTCTTCATGCCAGGCTTTTGGACATGCTGCTCTCTATAGTTAGAGTGCTGCCTCCCCCCCTACTACTGCACTCCTGCTATTCTCACTGAATTTATCATAATTATAATTTCTGTAATCTGAGAGTTATCTGGGAGTAAATGCTGCAGCCCCAAGCGATGTGGGTGAGTATTCTCAGGGCAAACGGGAAATGGGTTAAAGAAATAACATATGAATACAGTCTAATTTAATAAAATCCAAACAATTAATTGGATGTATTTGGAGCAAATACTAAAGGCCCCCTTCATCTGTTCTCTTTCAATGAGAGGACAGATGAACTTATCTTTCGAAAGCAAAGAAATAAGTTTCACAGAAAAAAACCGGAAGAATTCATTGCCAGCAAAAAGCTACCCTGCAATAAATGTAAAAAAAAGAAAAAAAAAAGGTCTTTAGGTAGCAAAAAAATGATATAGGCCAGAAACTTGGATCTACATAAAGAAATAAAGAGCAATAGATAAAAATAAAGAATAGAATAAAATGTTTTTTCTTATTTTTAATTTAAAAGATAACTCCTTATTTAAAGCAATAACAGTAATAATGTATTAGGTGGTCGTAACATAAAGCTAAGTGAATGAATAATAACAGTGTCAATTAGGGACAGAGGGATTAATTGGAAATACTGTTATAAGGTACCAGTACTACATGTGAAGCACTATAGTATTATTTTAAAGTAGATTTAATTAAAAATGTTTATTGTTAACTTAGGGAAAATACTAACATTTTTTTAAAAAGTATAAATTTATATGGTAAAAGAAGAGATAAAATGGAATCGCTAATAAAAAGAAAATATTCCTTTACAACTTTTAGTCAAGTAAAATGCAGTTTAAAATTTTAAGTAATCTAGATTGTAATAATCTTGATAATAGGAGTCATCAGAACCTTTAGATTGTGGCTAAATTTTATAGTTTTTAACGTTTTAACACAAGCGAATAAGAATGAACAAAATATTATAATTGTTTTTTCAACTTTAGAATTTATGTAATAAATAATATAGTAAACCCAAGCAAAGTGTCAGAAAATAATATATAGAAAAATAAATACTAGTGAATTAAAAACCAGATTTATAGTAGAATCAATAAATTCAAGATAATTTCATTGAGAAAGTATGGTAATTGAAATATTAGCTAATATTTTTAAATAAAGAAAACACAATTACACAATATTTTAATTGAGAATGAAGAAGTTATCAAAGGCACTGAAGAAATTTTAAAATAATTTTATATTTATTTTTAAAAATAGACTTGAAAGACAAACAAAATTGATCAATTTCAAGAAAAAATATTTATTACCAAAATTGACCCTGGAAAATGTTAAGGAAAAATTAAGCAGACGAATTACCCTAGAAAAAAAACATTAAAAATCAATTCTGAAATAAGCACACCTCTGCAAAGTCAAGACATACCTGAAGTGTGGGAAGATCACCCATCCCCATGAAACAATGATTCTTTGATGAAGAAGGTGGGGGAACAGATAAATATCTGAAAGTCTTATAAGAAGATATGGGTGTAACATTTCTGTCTTCCATGATAATTCATATTTCTGTCTAAATGTTATAGCCAGATTATTAGCAATCTTTCATTTATGCCTTCTACCCCTATAGCTACTTGGAATGCTGTTTGCCTGGGCTTTATTCTTTCTTCTGTAGCCTTTACATTGAAAAATTCTTTATACCTGTGCTACAGTTCTTACTCTGATTTGAAGGCCCATTCAAACATGCAATGTTTCACAACACGTTTTATAGGAATTTTAGAGATTAATGTCTCACTTCTTTGGTTTTCCAACTAGACAAGGCTTAGCTTTCAGAAAAATTTTTTTAAAAAAATTTTATTTTTCAATTAGAGGTGACATTCAATATTATTTTATATTAGTTTCAGGTGTACAGCATAGTGGTTAGACATTTATATAATTTACGAAGTGATCTCCTCGATTAGTTTCACAATCCCCTGGCACTATACATAGTTATTACAATATTATCAACTTTATCCTCTGTGCCGTACTTCACATCCCTGTGACTATTTTGTAACTACCAATTTGTATCTCTTAATCCACTCACCTTTTCCATCCAGTCCCCCAACCCTCTCTTCAATCTGGCCATCATCAGTTTGTTCTCTGTATCTATGAGTCTGTTTCAATTTTTTTCATTTATTTTGTTCTGTAGATTCCACATATAACTGAAATCATAAAATATTTATCTTTCTGTGTCTGATTTATTTCACTTAGCATAATACCCTCTAGGTCCATCCACGTTGTTGCAAATGATAAGATGTCACTTTTTTTTACAGTTGTAGAAAAATTTCTTAAATTCTATGATACATATAGTGTAATTTTTTTTGTTTTAAAAAAAGGAACATAATACATATACATAGAAAACTTTTCAAAAGACACAAAAGGAAATATTTAACAGTGATTACTTCTGGAAAGCTGGGAAAAGAGAGAGGAATTTAACACTCATGCTTCTTGAAATCCTTTTACCATGTGTGTGTTAGTATTGAATGAACTAGATAGATATATAAAATGGTAACATTGTATTTTAACTTGGGATTCTTCACATCATAATGTAAAGAAACCACTTTTACAATAGAAATTTCAGGCATCTTTTCAGTAATAGACAAAAGAATTTTGAGCAGGCACCACCGTCAAGACCTCAGATTATGAAAGCATAGGTTTGCCCTCTGTAGAGAGTATTTTTCTACAGTCAGGTGTGATGAAATTTTAACATTCACAAATGTTTTCTTTTTTTACCAAGCAGAAAGTAGTCGATAAATATTAATGACTAAAAATATGAACCCATGCTGCCCACTCCAACATCAATCATGTTCGGTTGTAGTCATCTCTGACATTTCTCACTCTAAAAGGCAAAGACATGCATCATGACTTATGTTTAGGACTGCTTTCACAATCCAACACCAACCAATTCATTCAATCAAAAAACCTGTTTAATATCGTGGAAGTAAAATATTTAGTTTATTGACTAGATTTTCTACTTCTTTGTTTCTGGTAGTATCGAGTGGGTGGATTATAAGGCTCTATCAATTCAATTAATTTGACAATTAAAGTAATATTTAAATCAGTAATTGTTGAAATGTATTTTGTAGCTCAACAATAACAGGTAATGAGTAAATTATTTTACTTTTCAACTACTGTTTTACTATTTAGTGTATATTCCAAATTAGACTTCAAAAGGGGAAGTTATATTAACAACTCATAAACGCTTCCATATGAAAAGACAGCAATTATCTAATATTATTTTATCCTACGGCAATTCTGTTCTATTGATTATTCATTTTTGCTTTAATTCTTCCAGTGACAGAAAGCTCATTCTTTAACCATAATACATTCTTGAAAGCTGATTTAGGTACACTCTGTTCTTTCATTCTTCATAATTTAATTAATTAATCACATTTCTAGATAGATTTCAATAATTTTGGGGGACTAATTTCTATGATTAATTACTTATTTGGTCACTTGCTTTATATAAGCATGATTTAAAAAAACACATTTAACTTTGTATCCTCCCTGTATCTGTGAGATTTTGAAACAATTAACTCACAAGGTTTTTCAGCTATTTTTAAGCTCCCCAGATTAGGCTTCATGAAGAACTTGGCATAATATTTAGTAAGCAAGAAACGATTAATAACAATTTCAATAACAATAAAGTTTGCATTTGCATATTCATTTTAGTTGAAACTATGGGTTTAAAAAGAATTCTTATAGCTTTGAATGCTCATGATTAAGGTGTGTGAGACTGAATTTGTCTTTGTTTAGATTTCTTTTTCTGAGCAGCATTTCTGGCATTTAATGTGTTTGACATTAAGGAGGAATCCCAGGGCTATGTGAATTCTTGTCTCTGTCCTGCTACCAGTCTTAAATGAATCATGTGCTGTAAATTAACATTTTTAATCTAGTAAGTAAAAATAAATGCTCTTTTTACCTCATTGCCTTGTTATAAAAGTGACATGAAACATTTGTCATTTTGATTATGAAATTTAAAAACTACATAAACCTGTGACCCCTGTTAATGTGCTATTACAATGACATGAACAATGACAGAACCGCATAGTGGTTAAATACATGGTCTTTGAAATCAGACAGATCTGGATTTGAGTCCTGGCTCCACAATCAATCAACAGGGCAGCATTGGTCAAATTACTAATTTTACCTGAGACTTATCTTCTCTAAAATGGGAATGCAAGTGCAGAGTTTCTCACTTAAGATTACTTAAACTTTTAAACCATACTTATTTAATGTTTTAATAGCTAGTCTCTGTTCACTATATTAGTTTTAAATTTAACTTATGGGCATTCTACTGCCTAGAAATATTGATTCTCCTTTAAAGAATTCCTCAGGTGTGCTTGGTTGCACAAATATTTATTTGTTTTCTTTTAATTTAATTTTCATCTTTCTTCAGGCTATGGGGTTCCAAGGGAGAATTCCCAGGATGAATGGATTGAGGACTGTTAGATCACCAAAGATTCTGGTAGTCACTGAGAGCTGATGTTTATGTTGGAACAGCTCTTATTCAGTTATATCCCAAGAATACCCACGAGGCATCAAAATGAAAAGATTTTAAAAATGATACAGGTATATCAGAAAATATTGCTTTCTCATATCTTTTCTTCTTCCTTTTTTGGTGGGGGCCAGGTAAGTGAATAAGATAAAATTAAAGTTGATAGACTGCTGAAATTCCAGAATTATAAGGATATTCTCTCTCTTTATCAATTCCACAAACATTTATTGAATACCTCCTAGGTGCTAATTTTTAGCAGAAGAAAATTAATAGTTTTGTTTCAGGCTATACGAGTTGTTCTTTATGTCCAGTTTATGTTCTGATTTATGGGAATATTTTTGTGTCTGGAGCATAGCATATTCCACAAGATACTAGAATAACTTGGACAGTTGATTATTAGGTGCACTACTCTGGACAATGCCTAGCTGGTTTTTGAAAACTCATTAAGACTAGGGCTGTATTTTTCCTCCTACGTCCCATACATTTGGGTCAGATAAATTCTGTTGGTTGTTTATATTTATTTAAGGGTATTTCACAGAGTATTAAGTTTTCTACTCCAAACTTGATATTATATTGTCCTTGAAACTGTAGGAAAATCTACATGTGACCCTAGAGGAATTCCAGTACCCAGGCTTGTGGATCAGCAGGCATAAGAGTGGGAAAGGAGTGAAGAGAGGTGACATTCTACCAGCCATTTCAAGTATAGTGAACACTCCCTTGGAAATAAAAATGTGTTATGGCATGAGTCTCACTTAATACAAATATACTTTTTAGATAAGTTAATTATACTTTATTGCCTTAGAAACATCATTATTCAGGCATAGAGAAAGTCATTTGAAGTTAACAAATCAGTGGATTCAAAATTATTAGAGAAATATCTATACTTTCACAGAGGGATTGGTTTGTAGAAAGCATTAAAACTTGTTTGGTGGGTCACAGTCTTGTTGGAGACAGTCAGGGGCAGTGAGGTTGAAGTCAGTAAGGAAATGAGGAGAAAACAAAAATAAGGCTTTCTGTGATTCTGCTTCCACACTGTAGGGATCATACTGTGTTCCTTTGTAATAGTGTGGTTTATGACTTCTCATTTATGTAGAATTAATTGGAGGAATGAAGACAAACTTTAGTTCCTCTGGTCAGAAACATTAGATCAACAGGCAAATTTACTAAAGCATTTTCAGAGTTTGATTTTTTTTTTTTTTTTTTGCATTGGACTGACATTAGAGATGTTGATAAACATTTATGTACTTCACACTTGTAACATTTCTTCAAAGGCATGAACAATATATTTGGATATTATATAGATCAGAAAGGTTTTGGTGATGAGGAAATGTATTTGAAAGGAATCTCTTAACAAACACTTCAACAAATATTCAAATAAAGTCATCAAATAAAAATCCCTAAGAATATATTTGGCAATGACTTCCAAGTTTTTGGAAGGGGAAATATAAAATAAATACTAAACCAACATTTTAAAAAATATTTTTTCAAGAGGTTGTTTCAATTGGTTGGATGTCTAGAATATCAATTAATATAAGCATGCCAAAGAGAGGTTTAGAAATTTTGAGGGTGTGCAGAGTTGAAACTATAATATTCATTTAAATTATTTCTAGCTTGTATTAAAAAGATAAAAGAGTAATAACAAAGGGAAGACTCATCTAAAGAATGAGAAAGACAAAAGGTTGTGTATACCTTCATAAACATTTTGACTGCTTTGCACTAATTGAGCCTACTAGAAAAAAAGTGATAAATGCTGTAAAAGCAGCTGGATAGTAACAATTTTCTATTTACTCTTTGACTAATTTTTTTTTTATTGGAAAGAGGCAATTTTCACATGTAGAAATGGCTGACAATATAAGTAATTTACAATAGAGGTATGCACTGAGGTAATTATAGGTATTGATTGAAAGATATAGAAGATAAATCCATGGTTTATGTTAGAGACAGTTTAAAAGATGAAGGAAAGTACTTTACATGTTGATGATGATTGAGGAATATCACAATGATATTGCTTGTACATTGCTTACAATGCTCAAAGCTTCTGATGCTGCTGGCCTTCTAACTCCTGTTTCATTTAATGATAATCAAAACATTCATTAGAAGTAAGTAATGTAGTTTTGAGCTGTGGTGAAGAGTGCTCTAGGATGTGAGGTCTGGGTTGTTCTCTGAAATGATAGAGTTCAGAGATGAGTGGATAAATAGGAATTAAAGTTGTTATGGGGGAATCTGAAACATAATGTAGTGTGCTTCCTCAGAAAAAATTAGGACATAAATATTTAGTTAAACAAATATTTAGTCAATAAATAATAGACTCACGTGGATAGTGAGGTGCCTGGAGGAAATGTCAATATCAATGTTTAGGAACCAGCCCCACTGCCCAAATATCCCATGGCATGGATTTAGACAGCGGACCCTGAGGGAAGCCTCCTTAGCACAGCAGGTTTCAACACGGCTGCACACTTGTCAGGTCTCTCTATTTTTTCTAACTTGCTTCTGCACGTTTTTCTGGGGGAAATGGTGTTAGCTGGTCTCTTCTATCAATTCTTTTTTTAATGAATTAAACCTCCCTTAAGCTTGTTGAATTCACTCTATCGGCTTATGATAATGAGACAGAGAAGTTGTGAGGGATTAATTCACTTTGCCAGATGCTAAAAACAGTTTTTTCATTGACAATGTAATTACCCATTCTATAGACAGCTCAAAAAATATAGGATAAGATATTACATACCAAGAACTATTATCATCAGATTATCCGTCTATTCATCCACCTATCCATGCACTATCCATGCATCTATCCATGCTTGGTGGTGGCAGTGCTAGTGGAGATCCGTGGGGAACCCACAATATTAAATTGGTGTGGAATAAGCACGAGCAGTTTGGTTGTGAAAAAAGATAGATATTTAAAAAACATTATAAAGAAAAAATAAATATATTAGCTGGAACTCATGAAATTGATATTTGGCTATTTTTTGATCTACTAAAATACCAATTTTATATGGTGCAAACTAATAAATATATACACCCAGAGATCAATAATCTGTTGCTTATCCTTTATTTCTATTTTCTAGGATTACTTTTTAAAATATGTTTTCTACACATTTGCTTTTATAAGCTGCTCTTTTTAATTAAATATTTATTATAAATATATTCATGATTTTTTTTTACATATAAAATTAAGTGCTTTTCCCAGTTGGATATACTATTATACTGAAACTATATTCCTCATTGTTTCGATCTAGGTTATTTTAGTTTTTTTCCTTCTTATAAATAGCTAAATATTTTAGTTCATTTGTTATACCTTATGAAAAATTTATTGTAATGAGAGTCTTTAGTTATAGACCAATTTTAAAAAATGTTGGATATATATTTTGAAATTGTGTAGTGGAGAAGTTCTATGAATTTGTACTCTGAATTACAGAGTATGGAGGGGGTCTGTTTCCTCACAGCCTCATTCATATTATTTATTTATTTTTAACTCTGGAAGTTTTCTATAAATATAATAGCAATTCCATATTGTTTTATTTATGTTTCTTTGATTAATAGTGAGTTTGACTATTCTTCATATGTTGACTATTTAGATTTTTTATTTTGTTC
>NW_011889314.1:223439-225954 GCF_000151845.1 Pteropus vampyrus
ACTTGTACTCTGGGCAAAAAACCATATCCTTTGAGGGATGTGTCATTCAAATATTTGTCTTTCACATCCTGGGTATATCTGAGATGTTGCTGCTTGTTGCCATGGCCTTGGACTGATATGTGGCCATATGTAAGCCCCTCCATTACCTGACTGTCATGAGCCCACAAATGTGCATTTGCTTCCTTCTGGTGCTTGGGTTATAGGCCTCATTCACTCAGTGGTACAGTTAGCTTTCATTGTCCACTTGCCTTTTTTGTTGTCTTAATGAGAGAGATAGCTTTAACTGTGACCTTCCTTGGTTTATCAAACTTACTTGCACAGACACCTGCAGTATGGATTTCATGGTTACTGCCAACAGTGGGTTCATTTCCGTGGGCACCTTATTCTTGTTGATTATCTCCTATATCTTCATCCTGGTCAATATATAAAAACGTTCTTCAGGTGGTTGTTTTAAGGCCCTTTCTACTCTGTCAGCTCACATTACTGTGGTGGTTTTGTTCTTTGGATCATGTATCTTCATTCACATGTGGCCATTTCCCACAGTGCCAGTGGATAAGTTTCTTGCCATTTTGGACTTCATGATTATGCCTCTTCTGAATCCTATTATCTACACATTGAAGAATAAGGATATGAAGATGGCAATGAGGAGACTGAGTAGTCAACCCCTGAATCTCAGGAAGATCTCCTAAGTAACTCATAGGAGCACAAATTACTTTGTACATTACTTCAAGTAATGCAAATGTTTAAATAACTAAGAAATTGGGCTGTTTTTTCTAAGATTGCCATTTTATAGTATTCAGAATAGATATTTGATTATGAGATTACATTGAATTATCACATGAACTCTGTTTTAAATAAGTTGTTTGGCAACTGAATTAAAGCTCCAAAAAATGTTTTGAGAAGTTGCTGAAAAATCATAGATTACAGACTTAGAATCTTTTGAAAGTGTGATCTCAGACATCAGGTTGCCTGGATTCATATAAATTAACTTAGAGCTAATATACTCAAACTTTTGAGGAATCTATGAAATATACAGCTCTTTTCTGATTTAAATTCAGGATATGAACAATCAAATTTATATTTTTTCCGAAAAAAAAAAAAGTGTGTGAGAGAAGGTTTAAAACCTGGAGGAAAAAGAACAAAGTGGAGAAAGTGGAGTAGGCAGAAGATGGATAATGTAGTGAAATAAGGGGAGATTGATGTAAGGTAGGAAGGAAAACATGAAGGAGAGCTTCAGAAATAGTATGTTTCATGTATTTCGCCTGTGGCTGCTACCCTCACTCTTGCCTGTCTCGATTCCAATGGACTCAAGGCATCTCAGTTGGTCTAGGGCAGGGAAATTTATATAAATGTTGCTTATTTCACAAGTTTTGAAATTGTCACTCAATATCTATGACTCAAGCCATCAATAATTATTCTTAAACCTCAAATAAATGTTGATCCAGTCATTTCATGTCTGGTATTATTATTATTATCCAACAACTACTCTGCCCAAATTGTTTGCTGACAATTTTTCTCTAGTAATTTATATAACTCTTTTCTTGCTCAAGACATGGGTCCAAGTGTGCATGGGTGTGCACGCGCGCACGCACGTGTGTAAGTGTGTAATATGTGGAAAATGTGAAACTATTCATCTTATACTTTACTTTGATAACTAGAAGACAGAGCCAAATTTAGCGCTAAACTATGAATGAACTCTATATCCTCGGTATGTGTGATCTAAAATTCTTTCTAGATTATATAATCAGTAATATTTTCTCTTTTTCCTGTTCACAATTATTATGTTGCCTAATATTTTTATCTGTAATGGATTCTTGTTAGGTATATTAAATTAAAAGGACAAATGTAAAGCCATATATTTTTGCTTGAGGATTTGCCATGCTTTACTTTTGAAGCTAGCAGAAGGAAAGGAGGACTAACGTTTTAAACTCAAAAATTCTGAAGGGCAAATATGAATGACCTGAAATCTTTCAGACTGAAGAGAAAGATTCATTTCATTCATAATCAAAACCTGGAAGAAATATATCCAAGAAGCAGACACGAACAAGAAGTGTACTGACTCTTATAAAAAATACAATTTATTTTCAAATAAGCTCAGTATTTGATTGGATTGAGTGATTACACCTTAATCTTTTATATCTCAGGGAGGAAAAAGTAAATAGTTTCTTGAAGAATAATATATCAAGTCAGAACGATATGATTTTTTACATGTGATGTATAAAATACATAAAATAATTATGCAAAGAAGCAGGGATATGTGACATGTAATTAAGAGAAAAATAGCCGACCACAAATGGCTCAATTGTCGAAGTTAGCAAAGAGTATAAAATAACTTATATATTTAAAAATGACACAGAGACTCATGGAACATGGACTATAGACTAATGGTTACCAGAGGGTTGGGGTGGGGAGAGGGGAAAGGTACATGGGGTAAAGGGGGTGAAATATGTGGTGAAAGAAAGAAATCTAGCTAGACCATGGGAGGTGAATACACAGTGTAAATATATATATATGC
>NW_011889314.1:226690-228151 GCF_000151845.1 Pteropus vampyrus
TAGCCCCAGGGGAATCTGAGCAAAGGCTACCAAAACTACTGCTAACACTGACAGGGACTGAAATTGAGGGTAGCAAGCATGATTAAATATCTATCAGAAAATAAAAATGCATTTGTAAAGCTTTATATAAAGCAGGGCTCCAAGAGGCTTAGACCCCACCTACTGGAAACCAAAGGAAAAGCTCCTTCTTTGCAACAGGCTAAAAAGAGACCTTTATATAATAAATCTTTCTGGGAAAAAAGCAGAATACATTTCAATTAATTCCCAGGCAGAGAAATAGTCCATTAAATACCATGAACAACCAAGATGACGAGGCATCTCAGAAAGAAAGAGAAAAATCTCCAGAAAATAAGCTTATAGAAATAGAGTCAACCAAATGGAGAAAAGGATCACTGATATCTAAGACAGAAATATTGAAATAAATCAGAAGGAAGACGAGAGAACCCAAAAAATGAAAAATAATGAAAGAGAAATACAAGAACTAGTTGATACCATCAGGAGAGGAAACATAAGAATAATGGGCATTATCGAAGGCAAGGAAAAGGAGCAGGGACTATAAAGCATTTTCAGACAAATAGTGGACGAGAATTTCCAAAATCTAAGGAATTAGCTGGAGCTTAGAATTGAAGATGTCAACAGAACACCCAATTATCTCAACCCAAAAAGGCCTTCACCAAGACACATTGTATTAAAATTATTAAAGACCAACAACAAAGACAGAATTCTCAAGGCAGCCAGGGAGAAAAAATGGTAGCATATAAAGGAAAACCCATTCAATTATCCTCGGACTTCTCAGCACAAACTTTACAAGCCAGAAAGCAATGGAATCAAATATTTAAGCTATTAAGTGAAAGGAACTACCAGCCTAGAATAATGTATCCAGCTGAACTCTCCTTTAGATACGAAGGAGAAATAAAGACTTTTCCAGACATACAAAAATTGAGGGAATTCTCCAAAACAAGGCCTGCACTACAGGAAATACTGAAAGGGGTCAGTTCACCTAAAACAAAATGTCAAAAAACAAAACAAAACAATTAGGAGTAAAGTGGCGATCAGGCAAATAGAAGCAGAGGAGTGCAACCCTTAAAAAGTACAGGGCATTATAAGCTTATATAATAAGAAGAGACTAGTTATAACAAGATAGTGATAAATATTTAGCATAGATAGGAAAAAATTGAGATAACAATGACTGAAAATGTGGAGGATTCAAAGATTCAACTTCATGAAGGGAAGTGGAGATAAGTCATGCACAGAAGAAAATAGAAGACTGTATATATATACATATAACTATCCTTTACATATTCATAATGGTAACCACACATCAAAGATTCAGAACTGAAGTATATAACATAAAACAAGAAGGACCATAGGGAAAACCCACAAAAGCCAACCAAAATAAAGAAAACAGAAGCACAAAGGCAAGAAAGCAATGGAAACACTGAGTTACCAGAAAGCAAAAGA